>NC_061115.1:124648269-124749289 GCF_002878395.1 Capsicum annuum | reverse complement strand
TTATTATTATTATTATTATTATTATTATTATTATTATTATTATTATTATTATTATTATTCATCATCATCTTTTTCTTTTGATTTCTTCTCTTCTCTATCTTGTCATCTTCTTGTTCAGTCACTTCTTCTTCATCAACTGCCTTATCTTTCTTCTCTTCTTCTTCTTCTTCTTCTGATTTTTTCTTTTCTTTTATATTATCCTCCTCATATTCAGACACTTCTTCTTCTTCTTCTTTAAATGCCTTCTCTTTTTTCTCTTCGTCTTCTTCTTCTAATTATTTCTTTTCACCATCTTATTCAAATTTCTCCTTATTTTCTTCTTTTTCTTCAGCAGCCATCTCCTTATCTTTTTTCCTTCTTTCTTATCTTATTCATTTGTTTACTCCTCCTCTTCTATTTCTTATTCTTTCTTCTCTTCTTTCTTTTTTTTCATTTACTGCTGCAAGGTCAGTTACTATGACTATGAGTTCTTCAAGGTTTACTTGATGTTGGATACAAGAGGGACTATCAACATGCGTTGTAATATTACGAAAGGATTACAAAAATTATGCAAGTAAATTAAATAGGAAGAACAAAAAATAAACTAGTTTACCTTAATTTTGTTGCTCTTCTTATTCTTTTCGATTTTCCTCAACCTCTTATCTCTAACAAAAGAAACACTATCTAGTACAGTTTCTCATGTAAAGCAACACATTCATGCAGATCTCCATCATTAGAAATATTTGATGCATTTTATTCCACTTAAACCAGCATGATCATAAGCATGTGTTGGACTTGGGACATAATTATGACCACCCAAATCTTTGTCTACGTCCGCGACCTCCACTGATGAAGTGGGGACAATCACGTCTTTTAACGCCACTTTAAAGGCATGAATGAACATGTCCTTAACTTTGTTCGAGAATGGTATAAATACTTTCATGTAGGTCTATTTCTTCTCACAGATAGTAAGGGTAAGGTATAGGTACACAATCTATAAAAAATAAATATAAATTACACGACATTCACTAATTTAATAATATCATTATCATATTATAATAAGTAAAATTTTATCTTTGTGTCATTCCCTTTGTACTTAAATGGGTCGCCTTTCATTATGTTGCCGTTCTTCGACATGTGCCATCTAAGTAGACGGGGAATGGACAAAGGAGAATCCAGCGATTTTTTGGCGTACTTCCAAGATGAGAAAAAGCTTCATATATCCAAACCTACAATTAATAAAAGTATAAATAAATCTACAGGGTCTATGTATTACTACATAAATAGGTAAGAGTCTTTAATAAATTGATAAGATGGTAGATAATTACCAGGAATGCCAAGGAAAAGTCGTATAAAATGTATGATACAGTATTTTCTTGACAAACGTTTTTTTCTACTTTGTCAAATCAATCTTCTTTTTCAAATAGATCAATGTCAGCCCAAATGACTATTTTCCCCATGGATAACTCTCGAAGAAATCTAAATCAGCTGCTATCTTGATGTGGTCTGAATCCTGTCAATAATATCGAGTGCACGAACCAAACTAAAGCGCACTTCAACTTTTGCTGTGTAGTCAACCTATTAACTTTGATCAAGCTAATCATCCTTGCAGCAGTAATGTTCTTGTTCTTCGACACCTTAAACTGAAAATTTTCACCATTTTGGAGGACTTTGCTTATTTTTGATTCACGGGGGTATGCTAAGCAATTTATCCCCATAGTCAGAGCAAATTCCTTTAAAAAAATGAGTTGGGTTATCGTTCGCACAGAAATAAATTTTATATAGTTTTTTATTATTTTTGATACGTCGCAGCAACATCTAATGGACCATCTGTCCATTGAATTTTAAATATTCCAGCAAATGTCTCAAGTGTCTAAAATAGGTTTTCTTAAAATTAGCATAGAGCTTTTGTTCAACTGGATCCTTCTAAACTGTAGATAAACCACCATCCTTGCTCTTATAGAAATCTTCATTGGAAAAAAACCTAACCCATCCATCCACGTAGTTAGGTCATATAACTCAACAGAGATATCTCTTGCACAAAATGTTAAGGATAGGGAATCATCAACCTCCCTGTCTCCACTATCTCTCCTGTTCTCACCTTCATCGCTATCACTTTCACTTTATCCTTCACTTTCCCCTTCACTATCCTTATTATAATCACTCTCCTATGCAATACTGTCCTCGAATTTATCAATCTCAAAAATGATATTTGATTCACTTTTTGATTCGGGTTCTTCGATTACAACTTTTTTCTCTTTGAGGTTTTAAAAACTTCTTCGGCTTTTTGCTTCCTACTGCTAGAAGTAGTTGAAGCAACCTCTTTAACTTCTTTATTAACATTAAATATTTATGATCTACAATCAAAAATAAATTTATAGTAGTCGATCAATCGACCACTAGTCTATTAATATGTAATGACCTGAAATTTGATGAGATATGTGAAATTTGTGATTTTATGTGATTTGACAGTGCTATCCTTTCCTATAGTTTCTTTGTGGTATTTCTAGGGTATGAGGGTGATTCACAAAGTCTCCTATGCATTTTGGTACCATTTATGCTATATTATGATTTTTGGTGGCTTTAAGAGCCTTATTTTGGACTTCTATGATTATCTTTTGATCTGTGTGACGGAAGGCAAAATGGACTGCGCTAGTAGATTAGCAACATCTATTGTAGGGTGGTAGCATGCTTGGTGTGATTTTATGGCATTTAAATCTCATTTCAAATCTCAGTTTAGAAAATTGTGATTTTGGGTTTCGATGGTTGACTTTGTGAAATTGACATTTATTGAAATTCTGACATTCCTATAGAGTTCGGATAGTCGAATTGTGTGGTTACATAGTTCAATTGCATATATCGGTTTCCAACAAATTCCAGACACCCCGTCGAAGTCCATTTTGGAGTTTGAAAATCTGGTGCACCAGCTTGCTTGACAGGACCCAAACTAGGGCCTGTCTATGTTGGGTATCTCAAGTCCCATGTGGACCAGAGATCACCCCCTGCACCTAACCAACCCAAACACAACACACCCCAAAGTTGGATGAATTCCAAACGTAAAACAAGATAGCATGCAATAACTTATGAAAATTTCAATACATGTCCATGACCAACCACCGAAGATCGTCCAAACGACCATCCGACACCGCCCAATAACCACAGTAGTCCAAACAAAGCCTTCTAAATAGTGAACAAAAATTGAATATCACTAAATTGTTGGGACATGCCCCCGAATATAGCCAAAATAGTATCCAGTAGTCTATAACTCAAAAGAAAAATATCTGAAGCATGAAAGCTGACCACTTCAAGTTGACTCTCGATCAATCCATAATCACTGAGCAGGAGAAGTATAAGTATGGCCAAACCCTACATCGCATGGGGATATAGCATCCGTATATGGTTAACGGGGTGAATCCTAGCATGTAAAAAAGGGATAAAGATAAAATAATGTCATCAATTAAAATCAAGTCAACCAATGCACAATAACCATATGCAAATACATATATACGTATAATGTCGAGATAGGGAACAAGGTTTAACATGCACTTTAAAATCTTAACCTGGATTGTGTAGCTTAACCGTCCTATAGTAGTACCCATGGGCTATATGGGCCCCAGCTCTCCCCCCTGGTCAGGACCTAGTACGTGTAGCTGCACAAACTGGAGAATAATCTCATATATATGCACACGGGGGACTCGAACCTCCCAACATATATAAGGTGACTTAAGAACCCGATCATGTAATGATTTACGGGGAACTCGAACCTCCCTAATCATGAAATAATAATAAATGAGACTTAAACCTCCCTGGTCACTTTGACCCCCGCGTCAGCAAACACAATTTCTAGTGTCGATCACTCAAACCTCTACTTTCGCGACTCAGCTACACAACCCTTGTTAGAGCCCAATTAAAACATTTATCACATAAGCCCAATCATGAACGGCATTTCACATTAAGGCATACATTGTTGGTATCGTCATACCAACTACACTTGCAAGGTACCAATAACATGCCAAGATAGGGTTTTCATTAACTTGGGGAAAACAACCCCTTCGTTCACTAATACAAGGTGTGGGAACACCGACTCCCTTCGTTCATTAAACCATTGCATTGTGTTTTCAAATACCTCTTTATAACATGCAATAGTTCAAGACTAGTTCAATTTTACAAATTCTCACCTTTCTCATAACTCAGAACAAATTTTACACTATGGTTTGGGGTCACAACCATTTCAAAAGTCATAGTTTAAGAAAATCACAATTCGCTAATTCATCCACCGTACCTATACCCCCACAAGTTTAGAACCATATTTAAAGTATGAATAATCATAATTAAATCATGAGAAAACATTGTTCAACAACAAGCATTCAAAACCTACAACCCTTGCTTTCAAAACAAAAAAAAATTCCATATGAATAACACTTTAATACATATGCTTTTCAATAAATTAATAATGAGAAAAGAGTCACATGCCTGAAATAGTAAGATGTACCGAGAGAAATCACCCTTGAAAGCCCTAATTGATCAACCTCTTAAAAACCCTAAATGTTCTTGACCTTGAGGAATTTGAGAGTGTTGAGATGATACTTTGATGTGTTTCTGAGTGCTAATGACACCCTAATAAGGATATAAGACGTGGGTTTCAAGATATGTAAGAGAGGAAATGTCTAGAATTTCCTTAACTTAAAAGTTGAAAAGGGTCATATCTGACTATGAGTCAACCATCGACTCGTAACCACTCCTTATGACTCATCACCAGGAGTCGTAACTAGGGCAGAACCACCAAAGCTCCCTAACTGCAGATCTTATGACTCAGCCAAAAGACTCACAATGGGACCCTATGACTTATAGGTCCCAGTCTTAATCAACACAAAACCCATTTGGGGTATACACTGGATACCCTATGATTTACACCAACGACTCGTACAAAATCCCAACAAATCATAGTGAGACACTCGTACTTAGAGCAGAAAAATGCCACGGACTTACATGATTGGGTTACAACTCATCCTAATGACTCATTCGGACACCCTAGACTCATAGTGCAAGTCGTAACCTGGGCACTTAGCTCAAAGCTCAAGGAATTTTTAAGGGCTCAAAATCCAGGGTATTTCAATTCTTACCAACTTGGATCATTCATCCTTTAATGATGAGACAAGGCATTTATTAGCTCGAATTGACTCCACATACCTCTACTCTTTCCTTAATAAAGACAGAAAAATAAAGATGCTAAGGAAATACACATACCTTAAACACGATTTTTAGGAGCAAAAGACAAGAATGAATACTTGGACTTCATATCCTCTTTGCCTTCCCAAGTAGCCTTTACAACCTTATGTTTCCTCCATAGAACCTTTAATGAAGCTACATCCTTCGTCCGCAATCGACGAACTTGTCGATCCAAAATTTCAATCAGGATTTTACATAATATAAGGAATCCAAAATACTACCTCCTCCAAAGGAACAATTGTCGAAGGATCACCCACTCACTTTCTCAACATCAAAACGTGAAACACTAGATGAATAGAACTTAATCTGGAGGGCAACTCCAATTCATACGCAACATTACAAACCTCTTCAACACCAAGTATGTACCAATATATCGGGGCTGAGCTTCTCTTTTTTAGCAAACCACATCTCTCCCTTCAAGAGAGATATCTTTAAGAACACCCAATAACCAACACTAAACTCCAACTCCCTTCGCCTCATATTCGCGAAGGACTTTTGGCAACTTTGGGAGGCTTTAAGCCTATCCCAAATCACTTTCACCTTCTCCATCGCTTGGTGAACCAAATCCAGGCCAAACATCTTAGCCTAACCAAATTCAAACCACCCAATGAGAGACCTACAACTCCTACTATACAAGGCCTTGAAAGGAGCCATACTAATACTAGAGTGGTAGCTATTATTATCTACAAACTCTACAAGAGGCAAATGATCAACCTTACTACCACCATAGTCAATCACACAAGCTCTAAGTATGTCTTTTTGTGTCTAAATATTCCTTTCCGCCCATTCGACTATGGGTGGAAAGAAATACTAAGGCTCACCTTAGCTCTCAAACCTATATGAAATGAACACCTAAATTGTGATGAAAAATGAGTGACAAAATCTGACATGATAGAAACAGGCCCCCATACAACTTCACAATAACCTAGAGGAACAACTTCTCATAATCCTCTATCGAATAATTAGTTCTCACTAACAAGACGTGAGCAGACTTAGTCATTCTATCCATAATGACCCAAATTGAATCAAACTAATTCTGAGATCGAGAAAGATCGATAACGAAATATATGTTAATCACTTCCCACTTCCAAACAGGCAACTCAATTTCTTGATACAACCCTCTGGACCGCAAGTGCTCAACTTTCACTTGTTGACACACCATGTATTTAGTCACAAAACTGGCCACATCTTGCTTCATATTATTCAACCAACAAATCTCCTTAAGATCATGATACATCTTTATTGAACCATGATGAATGGCATAACGCGATGCATAAGCCTCAGCCAAGATCCTCTCTAGCAACCTATCTACATCAAAAATACATAATCTGCCTTGGTACCTCAAGATACCATCTCTACGAATCTCAAAAGTTACAATCTTTTTTTGTCCCACATCTCCCTTAATCTTCATTAAGACATGATCCAATGTCTGTTTCTCTTTTATTTCAGTACCAAGAGAGGACTATGCCACCTTTTACACAAACACACCCTCATTCTCAAAGTCTAAGAGACGAACTCCAAGGTTAGCTAGATAGCGAATGTCTTTCACCAATACCGCTTATCCTCATCCACATGAGCTAGACTCTCCATGGACAACCTGCTAAGAGCATCAACACCCATATTAGATTTACCTGTATGGTAATGGAGACTCATGTCGTAGTCTTTCACCAACTCAAGCTATCTCTTTTGCCTAAGATTCAGCTCCTTCTGGGTGAACACATATTGTAGGCTCATATGATTAGAAAAGATATCTACATGTACCCCATACCAATAGTGATGCCAAATCTACAATGCAAAAACCATAGCCAATAACTCCAAGTCATGAGCAGATAATTCCTCTCATGAGCTTTCAACTATCTAGAAGCATAGGCTACCACCATACCATGCTGCATCAACACGTAATCAAGTCCCACACGAGACGTATCGCAATAAACCACGAATCCATCATTACCTTTGGGTAGGGTCAAAACTAAAGTTGAAGTTAACTTATCTTTTAGCTTTTCAAAACTACCCTCATAGGCATCAGCCCACAAGAACTTTACCTTCTTCTTGGTCAACTTAGTCAGCAGGGCAGCTATAGTCAAGAAACTCTCCATAAATCTCTAATAGTAACTGGCTAAACCCAAGAATCTTTGAGTAACAATTGGAGTCGGGGGCCTAGGCCACGTCTTAACCACTGCAACTTTTTGCGAATCCACTAGGATCCTTTCACTAGAAATGACATGATCCAGATAAGTAAAAACTTCCAACTAGAATTAACACTTCAAAAACTTAGCATACAAACGCTGATCTTTCAAGGTTTGCAACACGATATGAAAAAGGTCGGCATGATCCACCTCACTCTTAGAGTACACCTGAATATCATCTATAAACACGATAATGAACAAATCCAGAAACTAATAGAAAACCCTATTCATGAGATCCATAAATATTATTGGGGCATTAGTCGGACCAAAAGACATGACTAGGAACTCATAGTGATCATACCGGGTTAAAAAATAGTCTTAGGGATATCCACCTCTCTAATCTTTAACTGATGATAACCTGACCGAAGATCAATCTTAGAGAAACATATAGCACCCTGAAGCTAGTCAAGCAAATCATCAATTTGAGGAAGAGGATACTTTTTCTTTATTGTAAAGTTATTCAACTGGCAATAATCAATGTACATCAAAAGGGAACCATCCTTCTTACACACGAACAAAGTAAAATCACCCAATGGAGACACACTAGGAAAGATAAAACCTTTTTCAAGGAGGTCTTTCACCTATTCCTTAAGATTCTTCAACTCAGTTGGAGTCATTCTATAAGGAAGGATAAATATAGGATGAGTTTCTGACACAAGGTCAATACCAAAATCAATCTCCCTATCGGGAGGGAGACCAAGAAGATCATCAGGAAAAACCTCAGGGAATTCATTGACCACGGGAACAGATTGTAAGGAAGGACCCTCCAAGTTAGAATCCTTAACCTAGATTAAATGATAAAGACAACCCTTAGAAATCAACTTCCGGGCTCTAATATATGATATAAATCTTCCCTTAGGCACTAGAGAACCCCTTTCCCACTCAATGAATGGATCATTAGGAAATTTAACCATGATCGTATAACTCGATAATCTAATGAGGATTAGCATGAGTGAAAAAATTCCATCCCCAATATGACATCAAAATCAACCATGTATATCTCTATTAGATCTACCAGAGTTTCTCTGCCACCAACAGATACCACACATCCCCTATAGACTCTTCTAGCAACCACAGAGTCACCCACCGAGTTAGAAATAAAGATGAGATCAGGGATACACTCGAGATTAAAACCAAAACATACAACCATAAATGAGGTCACATAAGAAAGAGTAGACCCTAGATCAAATAAGAAATACACAACACAAGAAAAGAGTCATAACTTGCCAGTGATGACATCGGGACATGCCACATAATCCAAGCAAGTAGCAAGAGCATACAAGCGATTTCAACCAATGCCAGTACCCTTTGGTATAGAAGTTGATGATGTGGCAACAGGAATTTTATTTGCCCCTGAAGCAACCTTAGAAGGACAATCCCTCTGTAATTGACCAATCTAACCACATTTAAAATACTTGTTCCTCCCCTCTTCATAAAAATCACGGTGTACCTACCCACAGAATCTACAAGGAGGATATGATGGAGTTGACTGAGCCTCACCAACCTGAGATTGGGCACCCTGTGCCCAAAAACAACTATCATGCTGAGAGTGACAATCATCCAATGACTTTGGATAAGGAGCACTAGCCATAGAGTAGGAACTAGAACTCCCTCACTTCTTGTTAGACTACTTTTCACTATCTATACCACTCTGATATTGACCTCCACCCTAATTATAAAATTAAACTTCTTATTTTGCCTTTCCCCACCTTTGCCTGCTTCTTCTTCTCTTCCTCAACCTGATGCATATACAAAACCAATCTAGATGTCTATACTTTGTTCAATAAGGTAGCCTTATTCTGTAGAATCAAATCACGGGACAACCTAGAAGCAAATTTCCTTATTCTAGCCCTTATGCTAGACACTAACTCGGGAGCATATCAGGACAACTGATGGAATTTCAAAGCATACTCATTTACCATCATCCTATCTTCCTTCATATTAATAAACTCTTCCTCTTTTGACTCCCTCAACTCCTGAGAAAAGAAGTTGTCCAGAAAAGCACTAGAGAAATCAACCCACAGTGTGAATTTGACATCCTCTCCCTTTGATTATTTCTATTTCTCATACCATTGGTATGCTACATCTTTTAGTTAATAGGCAACGAATTGCACACCCTCTATATTAGTAGGATTCATAACAGAATGATCTTCTCCATCTCATCTATAAAACCATAAGGATCCTCTTCAACCTTAACACAAATAAAAGTTGAAGGACCCAACCTCATAAATTGGCCAACCCTTGTGGGCTCAGAAGATAGAGTAACAGAAGCTACATACTCAGACTGAGAAGCTACCAACTGAGCCAACATATGAATAGATTGACAAAATTCCATATTCGACACATTATCTTGAGGAGCTTGAGGAGGACTTGAGGAGACCGATGGAACTCCAAAATGGTAATCAAGAAATAGACCCTAGACTGCATCAGTACCCAATAAGTAGGGTGTGTCTCATAAGCATTGTCCTTAAGTGGGACAAAGGAGTTTCCATGAGGTCATATCATCTGGGGTGCATGATCTAAAAAGCGAACACACGGGAATTAGAGAGACTTAAGACCTCAGACTCTATAGATTTAAATAAGACAACAAGAAAGGAAAACATTCCTAACTCTCCCTTATAAGAGTAGCACGCTACACACCCATAAAAGAGACTCTACTCAACATGACTTTGTTGGACACCAACTAACACTAAACCTAGGCTCTGATACCACCTTGACATGACCTGAACCAAGGCATGGCCGTATTGGCATCTCAAGTTCCATGTGGACCACAGATTACCCCCTGCATCTAACCAACCCAAACATAACACGCCTCAAAGTTGGATGAATTTTGAACATATAACTAGATAGTGTGCAAAAGCTTAAGAAAATTTTAATGCATGTCCATGATCAACCACCAAATACCGGCCAAATGATCGTCAACACCTCCCAATAGCCATAGTAGTCCAAATAAAGCCTTCAAAATAGTGAACCAAAACTAAATATCACTAAAGTATCGGGACATGCCCCCGACTATATCCAAAAATAGGATCCAATAGTCTATAACTTAAAAGGAAAACATAATCTTGAAATAGATCCTTTCGAAGTATGGACGCACACTACTTCAAGTCGACTCTCGATCAATTCACAATCACTGAGCAAGAGAAGTAGAACTATGGTCAAACCCTGCATCGTGTGGGTATACAATATCTAAAGATGGTTAGTAGGATGAACACTAGCATATAACAGAGGGATAAAGATAAAATAATGCCATCAATTTAAATCAAGTCAACCAATGCACAATAATCATATGCAAATACATATATACATATCATGCCAGGATAGGGAACAAGGTTTAGAATGTACTTTAAAACCTTACCCTAGATTATGTAGCTCAGTCGTCATATAATAGTATCCACTGGCTATATATGACCCAGCTCTCACCCCTGGTCGATCCCCAATGCGTGTAGTTGTACGAACCGAAGAATAATCTCTTATATATGTACACGGGGACTCAAACCTCCCAACATATTCTAAGGTGACTTAAGCACCCGATTATGTAATGATTTATGAGGGACTTGAACCTTCCTAATCATGAAATAATAATAAAGAGGACTCAAAACTCCCTAGTCACTTTGACCCTTGGATCATCAAATACAGTTTCCAGTGTCGGTCACTCGAACCTTCAGTTTCCAGTGTCGGTCACTCGAACCTTCAGTTTCATGACTCAGCTACACAACCCTTATTAGATATCAATAAAAATATTTATCATACAATCACAATCACGAACCATATTTCACAATAAGGAATACATTCTTTGTGTTGTGATACCAACTATATTTGTGAGGTAACAACAACATTCAAAGATAGTTTTTCCATTAACTTGAGGAAAATCCCTTTGTTCATTAATACAAGGTGGGGGAACACCGACTCCTTTTGTTCATTAAACCATGGCATTGTATTTCCAAATACCTCTTTATATCATGCAATAGTTCAAGACTATGGCACATAATGAGCTACTCATACTCAAAGAAAAATCATGTCATAAATATAAATACGACTTATCCCAAGGACTCATCAGGACACCCTACGACTCATAGGGTGAGTAGTAACCAAGATAGTGAGCTCAAAGCTCAAGTAATTTTCAAGGGCCCAAAATTTAGGGTGTTTCATTTTTGGTGCAACCTGGATCACAAAGGGTAAAACTCATTTAAGGAATGTGTTTTATGCCTTATATATTTGGTAACCTGGTAAGAGTATAACAAGCCCAATTTTTCCAAATTTTCATCTTGCCTCTTAAGAGTTAAACCCTGAATAGAGTGAGAGCTTAAAAGTGAAGCTTATGGTTGTAAGGAAAGCTAAATTAACATCTATTTCTTGATTCTCTTTCGGATTTAAGGTGAGAATTCACCCTTTTCTTTATCAAATTTCTTGATTAATTATTCAAAAAAAAAACCTTAGTACTTTATTTAACCCCAAATTCTAAACATTTTCACTTGAATAATGTTATTAATCCCATAATTACTAGTTTTCCCCCAATTTCATCTTCAAAACAACTATTATTCTTGATTTTAAAATATTTTTAAGGATTTACCCGGTAAAGCTCAAAAATAGTTCTTCTTCAATTTGAACCTCTTTTTCCACTCGATTTGACTTGGGTTTTCAGTTGTAGATTCCTAAAATTATGGGGAATACATTTTTAAAGTAAAGTTACAATTTTTCCCTTTTTTAGAAAACCTATTTTGAGGGTCCATTATGACCCCAAACTAAAAGTGAGTAGTATGGGCATCGTTAGCCTTATTTTGACACATAGATTCTATATTTCTTAGTTCTAGTTGATTTTGGAACCATACATGAGAAGTAAGGCTTTGTGGTTGAAGAATTGCAGACTGATTTTGGCATTCGAGGTAGGTTATGGATTAACTCTTTCAAACTGGGATGGGTAGTAATATTAGTACAAAATGCATGTTAAGGGTGGGAACTAATCACGATAAATGGATATATATATATATATATGTTGTGCCTGTGTGGGGGACTATATATGATGCAATTGTTGAAATTAAGATACTGTTCGATATGTATGACCACATGGGGTCCTATGTGATTTTGATAGCCTCAAATATATGTGAGTAATTGTATTATGTTGTTGAAAATGCCTTTTTGTGGTACTATTGGCGTATTGTGATATATTCATACTTGTTGGCATATGAAACATGTGGAAATTCATGAATGAATGGAAATAATGATACGTAGTTGTGGAAATGTAACATTGTTATTGGTTATGGAAATATATTTTTATGATTGGTTGTGGAAATAATCATTGTGACAGTTTATAAGCATTACATCCTTATATCATACTCATTCATGAAAAAAATGGTACCACCGTTGTAACATCTTAGAAACATTGGCAATAACTTTTATAAAACCCTTCCCGAGGGATGTGTTAGGAAGGAGATATTTTTACCCGAACTAGAGCTTGACCGTGATGGGTATCTCAAGTCCATCGTGGACCTGAGACCACCCCCTTAGCGTAATCCAACAAAACCGTGTACACCTAGCAGCGGATGAATTCCAATAGAAAATAAGATTTGATAAGAAAGTTCAAAGAATCTATGACAGATAAATATCCAACAACCTCCAACCAATAACCAATACCGATAACCAACTGTAATGCCTATGTCCACAGTAATGTCTAACAAAGCCTCTACCAAAACCAAAGATAATCTGGTCGATACATACCCCCGACCAAAGAAAAAAACAAATCCAAAAGAAAGAGTTAGTACATAAGGAAACCCAAAGCATGAAATGGGATCTTCCAAAGGATGGAAGCTCACCACTTCAGTCTAGCTCACGAACTATCCCATGATCATTGAGTCACTGTGCAAGAGTAATAAAAGTATGGCCAGTTCTTGCATCGCGTGGGGATACAGCGTCCGAAGATGGTTAATGGCTGGAGCACTAGTATGTAACTCAAGGATAAAGGATAAAATAATACCATGAACCATAATACGGAAACCATTAAAACCAATGCACAACGTTATCTGCAGTACATACAAACATACATACATATATATATATATATATATCACATATCAAGAAAAAGAACAAGGCTTAGCATGAACTTTACAAACTTAACTTGGACTATGTAGCTTGACCATCCTAAATGCACACCCACGGGCTATATGGGGATTTCTTTGTCCCCCTGCTGAAAGGGCCCCGGTACGTGTTAGACCCATGAACTAGCGGTACCATAGAAGGATGGGAAATACTTACCCTTCGCCATCCATGATATAAATATATATATATATATATATATATTGTGGGTGTGACATAAGCACAAGGTCATCAAGACCAACCCTTACATTGGCAAATATGAGTTTCCAGTATCGGTCCCCCCGGGACCTCCACCTTCCACAGCTAGCTACACAACCCTATTTAAGCCCAATTAAAACCTTTAACACATAACCCGACCATTACATTATGGAGTCAACCATTAAGACATCATTAACCGGTATCGTCATACCGACTATAGCTTGCAAGCAATGTCATTAGCCAACTCATTGGGGATTTCTTTGTACCCCTGACTCCATTATAAAAATTAATTAGGGGATTACTTCATACCCCATAAGGTTTTCAAAACCATCCTTCACCATTTTTCCATATATGCAATGCATTAATTTTAAAGAGAATAGCCAAACCAAATGATAATTCATATTCCAAAACTAATTATGCAGGTGGGTCAAGGTGATCATCAATTTCCATACTAAGACCAATTATTTTAGGAATCCATTGTACCCATAAATTCATTCACCATTACCATGCACCCCCAATGAGTGTATAAATCAACAATTAATGTATAATAAACCAATAGAAACCATGGAAAAACATTCAAACAATTTATATCCAAAACCCTCGACCCATAGTTCAAACCCCAACATCAAAACCATGAATAATAAACCAATATCATGCCATTAATAAAATACAAGTAAAGGGAAAGAGGTACATTCCTTAGACATATGATAATTGGAAAGTAATCCGAAACTTGAAACCTAAAAGATGAACGTATGATGAAATCCTTAAGCTCCCTTAGGGTTTTAAGTTAAAGAGTGGAATTGGAGATTTTAATATGTTAAAACTTAAAGGAATAGGCTATATTATGCTTAAGGGTCATGCATAGGTGAAAATACGCCAATACAACTCATCGAAAGTAAACAAAACAAAAATAGCATGACTTTTACATAGTGGCATGGCACGGACCTTATCGCAGAGGCTAACCTCCTTGCCATACTAATAAATGCGGAGATTATCCTCCGTGACATGCTTGCTATCGCAAAGTGTAGCCAGTGTGAAATTGGGATATCATGGAGGCTCACTGCTTTCGGGATCGAAAATCACCCCAAACCTTATCCAAAAATTCCTAAACTCTATTGGGACACCTTATTCACATACCTAAACACAATTTAAGTCAAAATTGACATTTTAAACGCTAGATGGAAAAGAATAAAGTCCTCGAAATTTGAAGGGTGATACATTATCCCACCCTTAGGATCATTCATCCCTGAATAATGAACTAGGACATTTTTTGCACGAGAATAGCAATATTACTCCAGAATCAAATGATAACCTGAATCAAAACAAGGGAAGAACGAAACTCATACCTTCAATTCCTTCGCCCGGCACATAGAACAAGAATGAATATTTAGCCTTCATAACTTCCTCCACTTCTCAAGTGGCTTCTTCCACCTTATGGTTCCTCCAAAGGACCAATACTGAAGCTACATCTTTAGTACTCAACCTACAAACTTGTCTATCCAAGATCTCCACTGGGACCTCCTTGTAAGATAAAGAATCCAAAATACCAACCCTCTCAATAGACGTCACCAAGGAAGGATCACCCACGCATTTCTTCAACATAGACATATGAAACACCGAGTGAATAGAACTCAGACTTGCAAGCAATTCTAGCTCATAGGCAACATTCCCTACTCTCTTAAAATCAAATAGGGGCCAACGGGTACTGAGCTTCCCCTTATTCCTAAATTGCTCCATTCCCTTCATGGGAGACACCTTCAAGAATACCCAATCACCTACATTAAACTTTAACTCTCTTCGCCTCATGTTTGCATAGGACTTTTGGCAATTTGGGTAGTCTTAAGCCTATCCTAAATCACCTTTACCTTATCCATAGATTAATGAACTAAATCATGACCTAACACCCTTGCCTTACCAACTTTGAACCACCCAATAGGTGATCTACACCTCCTACCATACAATACTCTAAATAGAGCCATACCAATGCTAGAGTGATAGCTATTATTGTACGCAAACTCTATATGAGTCAAAGGGTCAACCCAACTACCACCAAAGTCAATTACACAAGGTCAAAGCATATCTTTGAAAGTCAAAATGGTTTTTTCTTCTTGTCCATCTGTCTGTGGGTTGGAAGCAGTGCTAAGGTTCACCTTAGTACCCAAACCTCATTAGAACAACCGCAAAAAATGAGATGAGAAATGAGTACTACGATCAAAAATGATGGAAACTAGAGCACCATGCAACTTCACGAACTCCTGAATAAACAACCTTCCATAGTCCTCGGTAGAATAATTAGTCCTCACTGGCAAGAAATAAATAGACTTAGTCATCCCGTCCACTATGACCCAAATAAATTTGAACTGGTTTTGAGACCGTGGAAGACCAGTAAAGAAATCCATATTAATCACTTCCCACTTCCATATAGGCAACTTAATCTCTTGAGAAAACCCACTGGGCCTCAAGTGCTCCACCTTCACTTGTTGACACATCATGTACTTAGCTGCAAAATTAGCCACATCCCTCTTCATGGTATTCCACCAATAAATTTTCTTAATTTCATGGTACATCTTCATTGAACCTGGATGAACTAAATAATGCGACTCATGAGCTTCATCAAAATTCTACCTCACAGCCCATCCACATCAGGAACACACAACCTTTCTCGGTACCTTAAGATACCATCACCACCAATCTCAAAATCCATCACCTTGGATTCCCCATATCACCTTGATTTGCATTAAGATAGTATCCAACACATGTTTCTCCTTCACCTCAGTCCCAAGAGATGACCTCGCCACCTCTTGCACAAATACACCACCATCCTCAGAATATAAGAGACAAACTTCAGGATTAGCCAAATGGTGAACATCCTTCACTAAGTCCCATTTCTCCTCATCCACATAGGACAAACTCCCTATATATAACCTGCTAAGAGCATAAGCAACGATGTTAGCCTTACCTGGGTGATAGATGAGACTGATGTCATAGTCCTTGAGCAACTCAAGCCATCTTCTTTGCCTGAGATTCAACTTCATCTGGGTGAATACATATTGCAAGATCTTATGATTTGAATAATGTCAACATGGACCCCATATAGATAGTGTCACCAAATTTTCAATGCGAATACCACAACTAGAGACTCCAAATCATGAGTCAGATAATTCCTCTCATGAACTTTCAACTACCTATGAAGCATATGCTACCACCTTGACATACTGCATCAACACATAACCAAGTCCCACATGGGATGCAACACAACCACGAAGCCATCAGTACCCTAAGGTAGGGTCAAAATTAGAACAAAAGTAAATTCATCTTTCAGCTGCTCAAAACTTCCCACACAAGTATCGGACCATAGAAACTTTACCTTCTTTGGAGTCAACTTAGTTAAAAGTGCGACAATCGATGAGAAGCACTTCACAAACCTCCTACAATAACCAACTAAACCTAAAAAGCTTTGAATATTGGTTGGATTCGTAGGTCTAGTCCACTTTTTAACCACCGCAACTTTTTGTAGATCCATTATAATCCCTTCACTTGAAACAACATAACCCAGAAAAGTAACAGCATTCTACCAAAATTCACACTTCAAAAACCTAGCATACAAATATTGATCTTTTAGGGTCTACAACACCATATCGAGGTGAATGAAATGATCTACCTCACTCTTTGAATATCCCAAAATATCATCTATAAAAACTATCACAAACTAGTCCAAAAACTGATGAAATACCCAGTTCATGAGATTCATAAAGATAGTCGGGGCATTGGTCAACCCAAAAAGACATGACCAAGAACTCAAAATATCAATACGGAGTACGGAAGGCAGTCTTAGGGATATTGTCCTCTATAATCTTTAACTGATGATAACCCAATTGAATGTTAATATTAGAGAAATACTTAGCATCCTAGAGTTGGTCAAACAGGAGCACCCTAAAGTTGGTCAAACAGGTCATCAATCCTAGGAAGAGGGTACTTATTCTTCAACGTCGCCTTATTAAACTAACGATAATCCATACTCATCTGAAGAAAACCATTCTTCTTACTCACAAAAAGAATGGGGGCACCCCACAGAGACACATTAGGGTGGATAAAACCCTTGTCAAGAAGATCTTTCAACTCAGCTGGATCCATTGTATAAGGAAGGATAGATATAGGATAAGTGTTCGGAAGAAGATCGATCCCAAACTCAATTTCCCTATTGGGAGGAACACCTGAAAGATCATTAGGGAAAACCTTAGGAAATTTGCTAACCATGGAAATGGATCATAGAGAAGGACCCTCCGAGTTAGAATCTTTAACTCTGACTAAATGATAAAGACACCCCTTGGAAATTAATTTCCAAGATCTAAGATATGATATAAACCTTTCCTTAGGCACTAGAAAACTGCCTTCCCACTCAATTACTAACTCATTAGGAGATCTAAAGAAGACCTTACTGGTTCGACAGTCTAAAGAGGCATAGCACGAATGCAACCAATCCATCCCCAAAATGACATCAAAATCTAGCATGTCTAATTCAATCAAATCCACCAAAGTTTCCCTACCACAAATAGATACCACACAACCCCTATAGACCCTTTTTCCAACTACTGAGTCACTCATTAAGGTGGAAATAGAAAAAGGGTTCAAAATACAATAGGGACTAAAACCAAAATGCATAGCCACAAATGGGGACACATAAGAAAGAGTAGACCCCAAATCAAGTAAATAGTATGCATCATAAGAGAAGAGTTTTAACATATCAGTGAAGACATTAGGAGATTCCTATACTCCTTAAGGTTAGAAAGAGCATACAAATAATTCTGACTAGTGTCGGTACTTAAAGTGGCACCCCTTGGGGTGGGAGTTGATGACGTGGCAACTAGAATTTTATTAACCCCGTAGTGACCTTTCCCATGGGGAAATCCTTCAGCACATGTTCTAGTTGGCCATACTTGAAACACCGACTCCTCTTCTCATCACAAAACCATGATGCTACCAACCACAAAGTCTTCAAGAAAGATTTAATAGAGCTGAATGGGCCTCATTGGCTTGATACTGGGCATCTTGTGTCGTAGAACTATCACCACTCTAGAAACAATGATATTTGAACTTCTTTGGATAAGGTACGCTAGCCATAGAATAGGAACCAGAGTTAATCCACTTATTATTTGGCCATTTCCTATTATCCCTGCCACTCTGCTGCTGACCTCCACATGAACTGAATACTGAAACTTCTTACTCTGCCTATGCCCTACCACTGATTGCTTTTTTATTTCCTCTTTAACCTATTGTATGTATACCACCAGTCGAGAGATATCCATATCCTTGTTCAACAAGGAAGCCTTTCTCTCCAAAATCAATTTACGAGATAAATAACAAGTGAATTTCCTTATCCTAGACCTTATATTAAACACTAACTCAGGAGCATATTACTATAAATAGTGGAATTTCAAGGTATATTCCTTTACTATCATCCTACTTTGCCTCAAGTTCATAAACTTCTTAGTTTTCACCTTCTTCAGCTCCTGTGGAAAGAAGCGATCAAGAAAAGGAATAGAGAAGTCATCCTACAAAGCAGACTCCACATCAACACCCCTAAGCTACTCCCACTCTTCATACTATTGGTGCGATATATCCTTTAACCGATAAGTAGTAAATTCTATACCATCTATATCTACAGCATCCATAACCTTAAAGATATTCTCCATCTCATTTATAAAACCTTAAGGATCCTCCTCAACCTTAGTACCAGTGAAAGTTGGAGGACTCATCCTCATAAATTGGACAACTCTAGTGGACTCAGATAAATTTATGGCGATACTAGTAGAACCCGTCTAACGTGAGATATCACCAACTGGGTCAACAGATAAATGGACAAGCAAAAATTATCATTAGTAATATCTCCCTAAGGTGACTCAGTATAAGTGTCACTAGATAGAGAAATATAAGTAGAAATAGGTGGAACTCCACGGGGGCAATCAGAAGCAGTGACCCTTGACCGGGTCTGTACCCTATAAGCTGGATTTGCCCATTTTTTCCTCAGGTGGGATAGATAAGTTTCCATGAACTTTAGATCATCTAGGAGGCATGATCTAAAAGGCGAATAAATGGGAGTTAGAGGAATCCAAGACCTTAGACCTTAGACTCTACAGCCCAAAATTAAGACAACAAGAAAGGAAAACATTCCTAAATGCCTCATACCCTCTCCCTTATAAGTGTGGTGTTCTACACACTCATAAAAGAGACTCTACCTGACATGGCTTTATGGACACACAATTGACCATGAACCTAGGCTCTGATAAAAACTTTACCACAACATAAACAAGGTCTTGGTCATGATGGGTATATCAAGTCCTTCATGGACCCAAGACTACCCCCTTAGCCTAATCCAACAGAACTATGTACACCTGGCAGTGGATGAATTCCAATATAAAATAAGATATGATAAGAAAACTCAAAGAATCTAAGATAGATCAATATCCAACAACCATCAACCAATAACCAATTCCAATAACCAACCATAAGGCCCATGTCCACAGTAATGTCTAATAAAGCCTCTAACAAAACCAAAGATAATCTAGTCGGGATATGCCCCCGACCATAGCTAAAATTAAATTAAAAAATAGCCAGTATAAAAGGAAACCCAAAAAATGAAAGGGGATCTTTTGAAGAATGAAAGATCACCACTTTATTCTAACTCATGAACTATCCCATAATCACCGAGTCACTGTGCAGGAGGAATAAAAGTAGGGCCAGTTCTTGCATCACATGGGGATACACCCTTGAAGATAGTTAGCGGTTAGAGCACTAGTATGTAACTTAGGGATAAAGGATAAAATAATACCATAAACCATAATACAGAAACCATTAAAACTAGTGCACAATATCATATGCAGTACATACATACATATATATATATCACATGTTGGGAAAGGAAACAGGCCTAGCATGAACTTTAAAACCTTAATATGGACGTTGTAGCTTAACCATCCAAACTAACACCTACAGGCTATATGGGTTCATGTCCCCTTCCTGAAAAAGCCCCAGTGTATATTAGCTGCTTGAACTGGAGGTACCATAAAAGGTCAAGAAATTCTTACCCTTCCCCATCCATGGTACAAATAAATATCCAATGTGATATAAGGACACGGTTATTAAGACCAACCCTTACATCAAAATTTGTGAGTTTCCAGTATCGATCCCCCAAGACCTCCACCTTCCACGTTTATCTACACAACCCTCTTTAAGCACAATTAAAACCTTTAAAACATAACCCAACCATTATATTAAGGAGTCAACCATTAAGTCACGATTAAGTAGTATCATCATACCGACTATAGCTTGTAAGCAATGTCATTAGATAAAATTTTTGAGATTCCTTCATACCCCCGACTCCATTATAAAAATCACTTGCGGGATTCCTTCATACGCCATAACATTTTCAAAACCATTCTTAATAATTTTTCCATTTATACATTGCATTAATTTTAAAGAGAGTAGCCAGACCAAAAGATAGTTCATATTCCAAAACCAATTATGCAAATGAGTTGAGGTGGTTATCAATTTTCATACCAAAACTAATTATTTTAGGAATCCATTATACCCCTAAATTCATTCAGCATCGCCATACACCCCCAATGAGTGTATAAATCAACAACTCATGCATAATAAATCAATAGAAATAGTGGAAAATATTCAAACAAATTATATCCAAAACCCTCAACCCATGGGTCAAAATCCAACATCAAAACCATGAACAATAAACTAATTTTTATTCCATTAATAAAATACAAGTAAACAAAATAAAATAGCACATCTTTTACACAGTGGCGTAGCACAGACCTTATCGCGGAGGCTAACCCCCATGCCACATAGCTAAATGAGGAGATTATTCTCCATGTCATACTAGTTATCATGAAGTGTATCCTCTATGACATGGAGATATCACAGAGGCTCACTACCTCTAGGGTCCAAATTTACCCTAAACCCCATCCAAAAATTTCAAAACTATCCCGGGATACCCCATTCGTATGCCTAAACATAATTTAAGTCAAAAATTAATATTTCAAACATGGGAGGACAAAAAATAAAATTCTTGATATTTGAAGGGTGTTATAGTTACACCTTATAAAACCCTCCCCGGGAGATGTGTCGGGAAGAGATATGGATTGTATATGGGTTGATGAACCCCCTATGGGTCCCACATCAAGAGGCTTTCCTCTGTAGGTGTATTCAAAGGTTATGAGATTACCTCATTCACCATCATCATCATTATCACCTTATTATTATACATTGCACATGGGTTATTGTGTTCATGTTATGACTGAATTACCATATTGTCTTGTCATACCTTTATGTGTTCTATCTTCTGCTGATTGTATGTGATTATATTATTTATATATGTTCTTTCTTGCTTCTAATCATATGTGATATGTTGTATATTTATGTTCTACCTGGTTATGTTATTGCAATATATGTGATATGTATACTAGAACTATTAGTGCAAATGGTGTGGGCTATCATTGTGGGACATTTTCTGATTGTAGGTGATGTGCCTTTATCATTTATTTTGTATGCTTTATTTTTTAATATGCCAATTAGCCTATGATACCTACTGAGTACAAGTGGACCATACTCGCGCCTACTGCGTCCTTTTAATGCAGGTCCTAGTTCGAGAGCACCCCAACTTGGTTGATTCGGACAATGTATGGTGCCTTTAAGGTAGTGGTTGAATTTCAGGAACCAAGATGTATTCTACTACCTGCCATATAGATTATGTCTTCACTATCATATCAAAGATAGAGTTCCTCTAATATTTTGGACATCTTATGTATTTTATTTGGATTTGAGTTATATTTTAGATACGTTCTTATACTGCTGACTCTAGGTTTTGGGAAGTTATGGTTGTATTGTTGATTATATTCTTTCTGCATTTATTATATTTATATGGTTTGCCTTTTATCTATAAGCCTTACTTTGGAGGTATTTTTATCTTTTCCCCATTATGTATTAGTTTATGTGATAAACTTAATCATTAAGGTTTGCCACGATGAGTACCATCATGACCCTTCAATTTTGGGTCAGGACAAATTGGTATCAAAGTATCCAGGTTTTCTTAGTCTCAATGGTGTAAGAATAGAATGTCAAATAGAGTCTCATGGATCGGTACGTAGATATTCGTATCTAACTTTGAGAGGTTATAGGATGTATTTAGGAAACTTTTCTCATTTTAATCCTTACCGTGTGAAGTTCTTTCATACCTTGCATTCTGAGTTGTGTTTTACTCTTTCTACATAGCTAGCGTTGACTAGGTCCTGTGAGGTTAGAGATACAGAGCCTATTTTTAAAAAGAGAGTTTAGTCAAGAGGACGGTCTCTGAGTTGTGGACAAACTTGAGAGAGTAGATGGGCCTATTGATCAGCCTCATCTAGAAGGAGTGCAAGGGGACTGTAATGCCCCGAGTCTACACCTCGAATGTATCACTGTGCTTACGACCCAGAAAGACCATAAGCTAAGCCATAACTGGTACTTGCTGTGAGCACTAAATAATACTACCAAAATAATGCAAAAGTTAGGTTGAAATTCCATAAGGTTTATAATCTAAATACTGAAAATATAGCAACTAATAATAACATCTAAAAATTGAATACTGTCTGAACTAGTCTAGTCTAGAAAGCCTCTACTGAACTGTTTGAATGTGGAGTTGATGGGACAAGCCCCCAACTAACTCTAACTAATAAAATGTTGAATCTACTAAAATATTAAAATAACTAATATCCTCGGTGGATGACGACTCACTACTCAATCTGTTGCTGCTAACTGAAAATTGCTAAGCACGGTCAGGAACCTGAGCATCCGAACTTATGATATGATGCATCATAGCACAAGAAAAGAGTATGTGATCAGTACGTGGAATGTACTAGTATGATAATTGAGGTAAGGATGAAAATCATGGATTCATATGCATGAATAATAACTGACTGAGTGATAAGAATATAACTGAATGAGAGTACATGGATAACTGAAGCTACTGTAAACACTGATTATGTAATACTGTGAATATACATATATACTGTGTCTGAGATTTATATTGAAACTGGTACTGAGTTTTGATAACTGAGTAACTGATATCTAAGATTACTGATAATTGAATTACTAATAACTGGGTGACTGTTACTGACAATCCTAATTCTGTAGAACTAAATTGAGTTCTATACTAAAGATTGAAATTGAAACTGTGGGAGTTAATTATCTAACCGACATGCCTTTTTCTAAATTGATTGGGGTCCAACCTGCAACCCCAGTTGGAAGGGTGTCAATACTGTGCAATGGGTACTAATAGGCTAAAGAGTCACCCTAATCAGGCAGGTGCCTTAATGAGAACGGTATTACCCTCAACTGGCAGGTAAAACACCTTATCAACCCTCAACTGCCAAGTTGATATCTCAACCTACTTTGGCTATGTAGTTCTGGAATGTAATGGCTACTACTAAGGAACACACCCTCTACTGACAAGTGAACCCCCATCCTTGGGTTCGATCGGTGCTAAATTCTACTCTTAATTGAATAACACTAATTATTAAACTGAACTGAACTGGACTGAGTTTCACTAAATTCTGGAACTAACTGAGTATTAATATTCATGAAGTTACAAAGACTATTCTATTATTACTATAATTATAGGTATACAGCTAGATTTCGGGTATTAAATACCCCTAGGACTCAATAGCATCAATAGTAAGACATGGCACAATCTTGAAAGCATTCTAGCTAGTCACTTAGTCATGATTCATTCATTGAAACATTTTGTCAAACACTTGCAAGGCATGGACTTGTACATGAATGGGAACACATTCTTAACTTATCATGATTGCACTATTAAATTCACATAGGCATTCTAGCAAACACTTAGGGAGCATAATTAATGTAAATGATAATGGTCAACACATAAGCATCATTAATACAACACTCAACTTACAAATTTCAAGGGTTTAACATGAGGATCACATAATTCAACACACATACTATCTCAATTTCATGAAACTTAAAGTTAATCATAGATTGAAACCCAAACAACATCATGAACATGAGTACAATCTAATTCAAGCATGGAAATCACAAATATGAAAAATTGTATTTTTAAAAAGGGTTCTTGGACTCCATGGGTGGTAAGGGCCCATGGATGAACACCTAACATACCTGAGAAGATGAGTTATTGAAGTTTCTTGGTGGATTTCTGCAGAATTGCTCTTGATTCTTGGAGGCTAGGGTTTTTTTCTATTTTGAGAGAGAATGATCTTGATTTGAGAGGAATTGAGCAAATAATGATATAATTAGGTTATTAGGGTATTAATCTCGTGCTTAGGCTGATTAGGGTCACGAAAAAGACAAAACTACCCCTGAAATAATTTAAATTTTTGTCATTAAAATTCTTGATATTGGCCTTCATCGTGATGCGGTGGCATCGTGGGGAGCCATTGGAAGTCAGCTAAAACTATTCAAAAATGGATCATCGCAAAATTCCATTATGGCGCGATGTGGTGGTATCATGTCGAGCTGCTGAAAAATGACAATTGCGAAAATAGACATTAGCTCGACGCGCCGTTATGCTTTGACACACTGGAAATTGCAAATTGGGAATTGGAACTTTACCACAATGTACTGGAATTGCGATGTCTCACTGGAAACTAATGAATGCAATTTAGCCTGTCTCTGCGATTCGATGAAGCTCAATTTTACATACTATTTTACTAAAAGGGCCATAACTTCCCACCCGAATATCAGATTTGGGTGAAATTTATATCGTTTGAAAGCTGACTGAATTTCCTACACTTTAGTAAGTCTTAAAATGGAAAATTCTAAGTGTATTGAAAATTTTATATAGAAATTCTCGTGTAATGAGAGCTAAACTGATCTAGGAAAATATAAGGTATTATAATAACTCCCCCTTGGGAATATTCGTCTTCGAATGAGACTAATTAAAATGAGACTGATTAAGCTGAGCATACCGATAAATTGAGTTTACATACTGAACATGCTCAACTTAATCATGATTACATGACTGAAACTACTGATAAACTGAGTTTTCACACTGAACATGCATAACTGAAGCATGAGTACATGGCTGAACTGATTCATAAATTTGAATACATAACTGTCGTGAGGATAATATGCAACGATAATTGATACCAAGTTTGTAAAGATAACTGAGCATGAAACTGAGTAAATCTAAGGAAGATTGTTACCTCAAGCTGAGAATATTGATGAACCTGAGATCATTTACTGAACATTCATGAACGAGAACATGAGAAAAAAACTAAGTCTGAAACATGATACATTAACTGAATATCATAAGCTAAACCGATTCCTTGAATACATGCCATGACATGGGAATGGTCATACGGCTTAGATTGGAATGAGAGAATCAACTTATGAGTACCCATTACTTCAAACTAGATCTTGTTATGAGAAGATAAAATGGAAGGTTTATGACATAAAAGCTTAGGGGATTATAGTGCATCGCCCCTTGGGATATTATGTCCCCCGAAGGATACTGACTTGGCTAAGATACTGAGGAAAGTATGTGAAGATGCACGAGGCACCTATGAACTGAGTCGTTACTGAATATTTGGGATCTGAAATTGAGGGATGATACATGAACTGAGATGAACTCGCAACTACTAGGATGCTCCATCTTGGAATAGTCATATTCATGAGACTTTGGATAGTACGACTAGATGGAAAGATGGGAAACCATAAGAACTTGTAGCCTCTCCCTTATAAGTATGGTGTGCTACACACTCATAAAAGAGACTCTACCTAACATGGCTTTATGGACACATAATTGACCATGAACCTAGGCTCTCATAACAACTTTACCATGACCCAAACAAGGTCTTGGCCATGACCAGTATCTCAAGTCTGTCGAGGACCCAAGACCACCCTTTCAGCCTAATCAAATAGAACCATGTACACCTAGTAGTGGATAAATTCCAATATAAAACAAGATATAATAAAAAAACTCAAAGAATCTAGGATAGATCAATATCCAACAACCAAGATGAAAAGCCAACAACCATCAACCAATAACTAATTCCAATAACCAATCATAAGGCTCATATCCATAGTAATGTCCAACAAAGCCTCTAATAAAACCAAAGATAATCTGGTCGGGACATGCCCCCGACCATAGCCAAAAATAAATCCAAAAGAAAGAGCCAATACAAAAGAAAACCCAAAGCATGAAAGGGGGTCATTTGAAGAATTAAAGCTCACCACTTTAGTCTGACTCATGAACTGTCCCATAATTATCGAGTCCCTGTACAGGAGGAATAAAATTAGGGTCAGTTCCTGCATCGCATGGGGATACACCTCTAAAGATAGTTAGCGGTTGGAGCACTAACATGTAACTTAGGGATAAAGGATAAAATAATACCATTAACCATAATACAAAAACCATTAAAAATAGTGCACAATATCATATGCAATACATACATACATACATACAAACATATATATATATCATATGTTGGCAAAGGGAACAGGCCTAGCATGAACTTTAAAACCTTAACTTGGACTGTGTAGCTTGACCATCCTAAACCTACACCCACAGGCTATATGGGTTCAACTCCCCTTCCTGAAAAGGCCCCAGTGTATATTAGTTGCATGAACTAGAGGTACCATAAAAGGTCGAGAAATCCTTACCTTTCCCCATTCATGGTATAAATAAATATCCAGTGTGACATAAGCATAGGTTATTAAGACCAACCGTCACATCGATAAATGTTAGTTTCCCGTATCGGTCTCCCAGGACCTCCACCTTTCACGTCTAGCTACACAACCCCTTTTAACCAATTAAAACCTTTAAACCATAACCCGACCATTATATTAAGGAGTCAACCATTAAGGCATCATTAAGTAGTATCGTCATATCGACTATAGCTTACAAGCAATGTCATTAGATAACCTTTTGGGGATTCTTTCATACCCCCGACTCCATTATAAAAATCACTTGGGGGATTTCTTTATACCCCACAAGGTTATCAAAACCATCCTTAACAATTTTGCCATCTATGCAAAGCATTAATTTTAAAGAGAATAGCCTGACCAAAAGATAATTTATATTCCAAAACTAATTAGACAAATGAATTAAGGTGGTTATCAATTTTCATACCAAAATCAATTATTTTAGGAATCCATTGTACCCCTAAATTCATTCATCATCGCGATGCACCCGGAATGAGTGTATATATCAACAATTCATGCATAATAAATTAATAGAAATCGTGGAAAATATTCAAACAAATTATATCCAAAACCCTCAACTCATAGGTCAAAACTCAACATCAAAACCATGAACAGTAAACCAATTTTCATGCCATTAATAAAATACAAGAAAACAAAAAAAAATAGCACGTCTTTTACACAGCGGTGTCGCGTGGACCTTATCGCAGAGGCTAACCTCTATGCCACATAGCTAAATACGGATATTATCCTCCATGTCACGCTGGCTATCATGAAGTGTATCCTCTATGACGTGGGGATATCACGGAGGCTCACTACCACTGGCTTCTAAAATCACCCCAAACCCTATCTAAAAATTTTGAAACTATCCCGGGATACCCCATTCACATGACTAAACATAATTTAACTCAAAAATTGATATTTCAAACATGGGAGGAAAAAAATAAAATTTTTGATATTTGAAGGGTGTTATAGTTACACCTTGTGAAACCCTCCTCAGGGGATGCGTCGGGAAGTAGATATGTATTGTATATGGGTTGATGAACCCTCTATGGGTCCCACATCAAGAGGCTTGCCTCTGTAGGTGTATTCAAAGGTTGTGTGATGACCTCATGCATCATTATCATCATTAGTATCTTATTATTATACATTGGTCATGCGTTATTGTTTCATGTTGTTACTGAACTGCCATATTGACTTGTCATACCTTTATGTGTTTTATCTTCTGCTAATTATATGTGAATATATTATTTATATATATTCTTTCTTGTTTCTAATCATATGTGTTATGATTTATATTTGTGTTCTACCTGGCTATGTTATTGAAATATATGTGATATGTATACTAGAACTGCTAGTGCAAGTGGTGTGGGCTATCATTATGGGACATTTTCTAATTGCAGGTGACGCACCTTTATTGTTTATTTTGTATGCTTTATTTTCTACTATGCACAATATGCCTATGATATTTACTGAGTACAAGTGAATCATATTCACGCCTACTGCGTCCTTTTAATGCAGGTCCTAGTTCGAGAGCACCCCAACTTGGTTGATTCGGACAATGTATGGTGCCTTCAAGGTAGTGGTTAACTTTCAGGCATCTGGATGTATTCTACTGCCTTTCATATAGATTATGTCTTTACTATCATATCAAAGACAGAGTTCCTCTTATATTTTGGACATCTTATGTATTTTATTTGGATATGAGTTATATTAGATACATTCTTATACTATTGATGCTAGGTTTTGGGAAGTTATGGTTGTACTATTGATTATATTCTTTCCATATTTATTATATTTATATGGTTTTTCTTTTTTCTATAAGCCTTACTTTGGGGGTATTTTTCTCTTATCCCCGTTATGTATTATTTTGCATGATAGACTTACTCATTAAGTTTCACCACGATGAGTGTGATCATGACCCTTAGATTTTGGGTCATGACAAATTGGTATCAACGTATCTAGGCTCTTGTTTGTCTCAATGGTGTAAGAATAGAATGTCAAATAGAGTGTCGTGGATCGATACTTAGATATTCGTATCTATCTTTGAGAGTTTATAAGATGTCTTTGGGAAACTTTCCTCATTTTAATCCTTACTGTGTGAAGTTCTTTCATACCTTGCGTTCTGAGATGTGTTTTACTCTTTCTACACAGCTAGTGTTAACTAGGTCCTGTAAGGTTAGAGATGCAGAGCCTATTTTTGAAGAGAGAGTTTAGTCGAGAGGATGGTCTTTAAGTTGTAGACAAACTTGAGTGAGTACATGGGCCTATAGATCAGCCTCATCTAGGAGGAGTGCTAGGGGACTGTAATGCCCTGAGTCTTCACCTCGAACATCACACGGTGCTTACGACCCCAAAGGACCACAAGCTAATCCATGAATGGTATCTGCTATGAGTACTGAATAATATGACCAAAATAATGCAGAAACTAGGCTGAAATGCCATAAGGATCATAATCTGAATACTAAAAATATAGCAACTGATAATAACATCTTAAAACTGAATACTCTCTGAGCTAGTCTAGTCTAGAAAGCCTCTACTAAACTATTTGCATGTGGAGTTGATGGGACAAGCCCCCAACTAACTCCAACTAATAAAATGCTGAATCTACTTAAATACTTAAATAAATAATATCCTCAATGAATGAGGACTCACTACTGAATCTGTTGCTGCTAACTGAATCTGGCTAAGTACGGTCAGGAACCTTAGCATTCAAACTTATGATATGATACATCATAGCACAAGAAAAGAGTATGCGATCAATACATGGAATGTGCTGGTATTCTGAATAAGGTAAGGCTGAAATACATAGGTTCATATGTATGAATAATAACTAACTAAGTGATATGAATATAACTGAATGAGGGTACATAGATAACTAAAGCTACTGTAAACATTCATTATGCATACTGTGCATATACCTATATACTATGTCTGAGATTTATACTGAAACTGAGTATTGAGTTATGATAATTGAGTTACTCATATCTAAGATTACTGATAACTGAAGTACTGATAACTTTGTGACTGTTACTAACAGTCCTAATTCTGTAGAACTGAACTGAGTTTTGTTAGGAAGACTAAAACTAAAACTATGGGAGGTAATTATCTAACCGATATGTCCTTTTTAAATTGATTGGGGTCCAACCTGTAACCCCAATTGGAAGGGTGTCAATATTGTGCCATGGGTACTAACAGGCTAAAGAGTCACCCTCATTAGGCAGGTGCCCTAATGAGAATGGTATTACCCTCAATTGGCAGGTAAAACACCATATCAACCCTCAACTGGCAGGTTGATATCTCAACCTACGCTGGCTACGTAGTTCTTGAATGCAAGGGCCACTACTAAGGATCACACCCTCATGGAAAAGACCAAAATGCCCCAGAAATAATTTAAATGTTTGTCATTAAAATTCCTGATTTTTGCCTTGAGCGTGACATGGTGACATCATGGTGAGTCACTGGAAGCCAGTTGAAACTATTCAAAAATGGACCATCGCAAAATTCCCTTTTAGCGCGACGCGGTGGTATCGTGTCGCGCTACTAGAAAATGACAATTGCAAAAATAGACATTAGCCTGACGCACCATTATCGTGTTAACACACTGGAAATTGCCAATTAGGAATTGAAACTTCAGCACAACGCGCTGAAATTACGGTGTCTCACTAAAAACTGACGAATGCCATTTGGCCTATCTCCGCGATGCGATGATGCTCAATTTGACATACTATTTTCCTACTCTTTGGTAAGTTTTAAAATGGAAAATTCTAAGTGTATTGAAAATTTTATATATAAATTCTCATGTAATAAGAGTTGAACTGAGCTAGAAAAATATGGGGTATTACAATATCTCCCCCTTGGAAATATTCATCCTCGAATGAGACTGATTAAGATGAGAATACAGATAGATTAAGTTTACATACTGAACAAACTTAACTAAAGCATGATTACAGGACTGAAACTACTGATAAACAAAGTTTTTATACTGAACATGCATAACTGAAGCATGAGTATATGGCTGAACTAATTCATAAATTTTAATGCATGACTGTCATGAGGATAATATGCAACGGTAATTGATACTAAGTTTGTAAAGGTAACTGAGCATGAAACTGAGTAAATCTAAGGAATATTGTTACCTTAAGCTGAGAATACTAATGAACCTGAGATCATTTACTGAACATGCATGAACGGGAACATGAGAACATAACTAAGTCTGAAACATGATAGATGAACTGAATATCATAAACTTAACAAATTCCTTGAATACATGCCATGAAATGGAAATGGTCATACGGCTTATATTAGAAAAAGAGTCAACTTATGAGTACCCATTACTTCAAACTGGATCTTGTTATGTGAAGAGAAAATTGAAAGTTTGGGATATGAAAGCTCGGGGGATTATAGTGTATCTCCCCCTTGAGATATTATGTCCCCCAAAGGATGCTGACTTGGCTAAGACACTGAGGAAAGGCTGTAACGATGCACAGGGCACCTATGAATTGAATTATGACTGAATATCTGGTATCTAAAACTAAGGCATGATACATGAACTGAGTTGAACTCGCAACTACCAGATGCTTCATCTTGGAATAGCCATATGCATGAAACTTTGGATAGTACGACTAGATAGAAAGATGGAAAACCATATGAACTCAAACTAAATTGGTGGATTTATGGACTAACTCATGCTAAAAACTTATACTCAACTGGAGTATTTCTTTAACATTCTTTTTATAAAGTTTTAATGACTTTAGGGATCAAGGAATCTTTCCATGGTCTGAATAAGACATCTGAATAAGAAATCACAACATGGCTAAAATTCTCCTATATAGAGCAAGGCCTATGAAATATCATCTAAGATACAGTTACTAAGCCTTATGCACTGCAGCTTCTAACTTGCAATCTTAGCCATGTTTCTCAACTATTCCCTCAATTATAATTTCTACTTCAACACCGTATTTCACTTGATGCTACTGAAATATTCACATGGGCACTGATAACTCTACCTACTAAGGTCTGAGCTGGACTGAATTCTCCTACTATTTTCAAGCCTACTCAAATCTACAAAATGCACACATAACACTGTTGTACTATCTTGAGTCATGAATTTAATACGCTTCATATTTCATAACTTCCCATCTCCTGAATAAATCTGATTTTTCCTTCAATAACTAAATACAACTTCCTACTAGCCATTCACTATGCGAAATGCATTTATCCACTTACACACCACCATGACATTCAAGCCTATCATCATAACTATAGCCTAGTGTAAAACAAATATGCAACAATCTTTCTTTAATAGGACATATTTACTCTTTCCCATCTAAGCAATTTCTCATCACTACATCATTGCATAAGGAGAGTTCACTGGAATGTTAAAACATGAGGACCTAAACAATGAATGGACATTATATAGAACTTGACACTTAACTGAGGCTTGAGGAATAGAATATCAACATCATGGATTTATCAAGAGATCTAAACTAAGGATATACGTGACATAATCTGTATTTAACTGATTATTAGGAGTGTAGCATGAGTCTTGGGAACTTAGCACACTGTAAAGCATAAGTACATGAGTCATGAGCTGCATGACTTGAGTTTGGAGTTTTTGTATTTATGGAACATGATTTGTAACACTGGGTGAACTGGAACTCCTTATTCTAGGAACTGTAAGCGTACATGATTTTCGATAATGTGCACGAATATGAGCTATGATCATAGAGCTGAGATGTAAGGCATAAGTAGATATCATAATAGCTGAAGTACAAAACTTTGCACTGAGGTAAAGAAGGATTGGGCATCATCTTCTCCCACTGCTTTTTTATACATACTGACATTACTACTAAAATTTGAAAGCCTGACGTGGTTACTTGTTCTACCATCTCCCCCTTAGCTTAAAGATATTATTCTAAATCTGTGAACTACTTAATAAACTCTAAATCAAACTGAAACCACTTTACTCTAGAGTCTGAGATATAATAATACTCATAAACACTAAACTCATCCTGAAGGACTACACCTAATAATGTAAGGTCCACTGCTAGTACTTCCTTCTGATACACAATTCTTAGCTTTCTATGGCCCCAACAATCATTATATAGCAACCTCCACACTGACTAACGTAGAATTCTCAACTCTTCTTTCTACTAGCTCAATCTTTAATGATTCAAACTTAGATTCTAATACATACCATGAATATCCCCAAGTCTTTGATAACCATACTACTTTCATCATAGCCCACACATACTACATCCACAATATATATTTTAAATCAACAAACTTAAATTCTTGCATACACTACTTCAAGCTTATTGATTCACCTTTCATACAACTAGCCCTATGAAATATAACCTGCCCGAATTCAAATAACACTATCCTATCTCCTATTACTGCTGCTAAACTCCTGGGGTCATAATTTTAACTTTGGGTTACATGATATCATAGGAATTTGAAAAGAATTTGGAAACATATTTGACTTTTAAGCACTGAGGTACTACCCCTTCATTCAATGATTGGTCCATTAGGAAACTGAAACTGAATGACTCCCCAAGCAATTTTTGTATACTCATCTGGATGGAATAGGTTTACCTAGTGGGGTAGGCACTGAGGAGGGCTCTACTAGAGTATTAAGACTGACACCAAAATTAACAGCTATATACTAAGTTATAATAAAAAGTAAGGCTCTGGGGTCTAATAAAGCATACATAAGAATATGAAAGGCCTGTAACGTACCCACAACTACATAAGGATAAATTTCTTGATCATGACAAGACTGGAGTGCTTACAGTTCATTCTAGTGTTAACCACTGGTGGAACTAGAAGTGGCTCCCAACTAAGTCGGGTGATCGAATGGGACTGTAGAACGGTTAGACTGACCCTGTTGGCGTAAACCCTTTCCCCTCTAAGCTATTATTTTACACTCTCGCATCCTATGGCCTAGCTTACCACATCCAAAATACATACCACTACTATCTCTACACATACCCTGATGATTTCTACCATATTTTTAGTAAAGTGGGTTGGTACAATCTCTTTTCATTCTACCTTGAGACTTAAAGCCTGACGCACTATCTCGACTGTCATTTCTAAACTTTGACACTGGAACACTAGTTGCAGAAAGATTTGGGGCTAAGAATTTCTGATAAAACTGGAAGCAGTTACCACCCTCTGACCTTATCCTAAAACTACTTGTTCTGGCTCTATTATTCTCTCTATCTTTCTTTTTACACTTCTCCCCCTTACTTTGCCGAGTATGAACCCCAAGCATAGAAAGGATAATATCATGTAGGTTGCTCTGAGTAACTACTAAATAAGCTAAAGTAGTGAAAGAAGCTCTGAATTTTGTGTGGGATATGTGCTCATTCAGGGGATCTGCCTGAATAAGCGGAGGTGCTAGCTGATTTTTATTCTTTCTTCCATTAGCTTTCCTAAGAGGCATGTTTTGTAAATATAAGGAAGATTTGATTTATACTATGTGTTTAACTTGATATCATGCTCACTCACATGACATGAATATTGAATAAAGGGAAACTTTTCCTAAAACGCCTTATACCCTTTTGTCCATAAGTGTGGCACGCTACACACCCATGCATAAGACTCTACTTGACATGGGTTTTAGACTCACTGAACTCTGTTGAACTTTAGGCTCTGATACTAAGTTTGTGATGCCCCGAGTCTGCACTATAGACTTCATACAGTGCTTACGACCCTGAAAAACCAAAAGATAACCCATGACTAGTACCTGCTATAAGCACTGAATAATACTACCAAAAGAATGTGGAAGTTAGGCTAAAATTCCATAAGGTTCATAATCTGAATACTGAAAAATATAGCAACTAATAATAACATCTAAAAACTGAATACTGTATAAACTAGTCTAGTCTAAAAAGCCTCTACTGAACTATCTGAATGTGGAGTTGATGGGAAAATCCCCTAACTAACTTCGACTAATAAAATGCTAAGTCTACTGAAATACTACAATAATATCCTTAATGGATGAGGAATCATTACTGATCTACTGCTGCTAACTAATCTAGCTAAGCGTGGTCAGGAAATTGAGTGTCAGAACCTATGATATAATACATCATAGTGGAAGAAAAGAGGATGCGATCAGTACATAAAATATAATAGTATGCTAGATGAGGTAAGGCTGAAATGCATGGGTTTATATGCATGAACAATAACTAACTGAGTGATATGAATATAACTGAATGAGAGTACATGGATAACTGAAGCTATTGTAAACACTGATTATGCAATACTGTGCATATACCTATATATTGTATCTGAAATTTATACTGAAACTGAGTACTGAGTTCTGATAACTAAATAACTAATATCTGAGATTACTGATAACTGAATTACTGATAACTAGTGACTGTTACTGATAGTCCTAATTCTGTAGAACAGAACTGAGTTCAATACTGAAGACTGAAACTAAAACTGTAAGAGGTAATCATCTAACCGATATGCCCCTTTTTGAATGGATTTGGGTCCAACCTGTATCCCCAGTTGGAAGGGTGTCAGTACCGTGCCATGGATACTAACAGGCTAAAGAGTCACCCTCATCTGGCAGGTGCCCTAATGATAATAGTATTACCCTGAACTGGCAAGTAAAATACTTTATTAACCCTCAACTGGTAGGTTAATATCTCAAACTATGCTAGCTATATAGTTCTGGAATACAAGGGTTGATACTAAAAATCACACTTTCTACTGATAAGTGAGCCCCCATCCTTGGGTTCGCTCGGGGTTGAATCCTACTCCTAACTGAATGACATTGATTATTAAACCTAACTAAACTAGACTGAGTTTCACTAAATTCTGGAACTAAATTGAGTACTAATATTTGCGGCATTACTAAGACTATTCTATAGTAACTATAATTCTAGGTAAACAACCAGATTTCTGATATTAAATACCCCAGGACTCGATAGCATCAATATTAATACATGGCACAATTTTGAAACCATACTAGCTAGTCACTTAGTTAGGATTCATTCATTAAGACATTTTGTCAAACACTTACAAGGCATGGACTTGTACATGAATGGGAACACATGCTTAACTTATCATGATTGCACTATTAAATTCACATAGGCATTCTAATAAACACTTAGGAAGCATAATTAATGTAAATAATAATGGTTAACACATAGGCATCATGAATATAACACTCAACTTGCAAATTTTATGGGTTTAACATGAGGATCATATAATTCAACACACATACTATCTTAATTTCATGAAACTTGTAGTTAATCATAGATTGAAACCCAAAAAACATCATGAACATGAGTACAATCTTACTCAAGTATGGAAATCACAAATCTAAAAACATGTATTTTTAAAAAGGGTTCTTGGACTCCATGGGTGGTAAGGGCCCATGGATGAACACCTAACATATGTGAGAAGATGAGTTCTTGAAGTTTCTTGGTGGATTTCTTGAGAACTGCTCTTGATTCTTGGAGGCTAGGGTTTTTTTCTATTTTGAGAGAGAATGATCTTGATTTGAGTGGAATTGAGCAAATAATGATCTAATTAGGTTATTAGGGTATTAATATCGTGTTTAGGCTGATTAGGTTCACAGAAAAGACCAATCTGCCCCTGAAATAATTTAAATTTCCATCATTAAAACTCCTAATTTTGGCCTTCACCGCGATGCGGTAGCATCGCGGTGAGCCACTGGTGGTCAGCAAAGACTGTTCAAAAATGGACCATCATGAAATTCCCTTTTGGCGCAATGCAGTGATATCGCGTTGGGCTACCGAAAAATAACAATTACTAAAATTGACATTGGCGCGATGCGTCGTTCTCACGTTGACACACTAAAAATTGCCAATTAGGAACTAAAACTTCACAGCGATGTGTTGGAATTATGGTGTCTCACTTGAAACTGACGAATGCCATTTGTCCTATCTTCGCAATGTAATGATGCTTAATTTGACAAACTGTTTTACTAAAAGGGCTATAACTTCACACCCTGATATCAGATTTGGGCAAAATTTATTTCGTTAGAAAGATGACTGAATTTCCTACACTTTTGTAAGTCTTAAACTAGATAATTCTAAGTGTATTAAAAATTTTATATAGAAATTATCGTGTAATGAGAGCTAAACTGAGCTATGAAAATATGGGGTATTACAGGGACTCTCCCTTGAGCCTCATAATGAGAAGGTTGGAAGTGAGGGTTTTACTACAGTTCCTTTGAGTTCAACTACCCTAGTTTTATTGGGGTTTTTGGTGTATTTACTAACCTATTTAGAGGGTTCTCCTTTTGTTATGCTAGGTGTTCCTCTAGTTAAGAGTATGGATCCTCCTATTGCACCTGCTTCTATTTTGGGTACTCCTCGAACCCCAAGTCTTATTCCTATTTCAGCACCAATATCTGAACATGGTGTTTTGAGATTAAGAGTTCAACCTTCATGTATGTTACCTGATATGCTATTGAAACATAGCACTTTCGATGCTTAAAATTAGAAAAATATACAAGTTTCTGAGGTTATTTTGATTAAATATGATGCATTTTTGGTATCTTTTGCAGAAAATTATATTTTGGATGCTAAGTTCATGAAAAAGGTGTTTTGGCTACTTTTTGTAGCAATGATGGTGTTGGGACACTTTACAGCTTATTCGTGATCAAAGCATGTTTGAGAATTGAAAAAGAGTAGAAAAGATGACGCCCGACACTTACTAAGTCAACCTATAAACTACATGTCAGACCTATGGACCGCAAGTAGGCAAACAAAGTGTCAGAAGTCCAAACTTCTGAGAGATGAATTACAGGATTTTTCATATGGTACCAACGCCTTGTACTGCGCTCACCCCACTGACCGCAGGTACTACCTGCACCCCAGGTTAGGGCGCAGGTACAGACCATATATGGCCATCGACCCTTGTTTCTGCTATTTTGTTTAGGCTTTGGTTTTAGGGTTTCCTCATGTACTATAAATACCCTTTATGTGTTTTTTTAAGAGTTACGCACTTTTGATACTCACAAACATATTTTAATTCCAAGATTTGATTTTGATATTGAGATTCTCTTGTATTACTTTAGTCGATTAATTCAGTTATGATTGTAGGTTCTTACACTTCTTATCATTATGATTTCATCTATGCTTTAGATTATGAATGATACTAATTTCTTCACAATCATGAGCGGCTAAAATCCATAGCTAGTGTTATGGAAACCCTGGCGGATTGATGAAGTAGGGGAAGTGTTGTTGTTGTTCTGAACTAATACTCATGCATGTAATACTTTATCTTAGTTATAATAGTTTTCTTAATGGGTGCACACATTAGAATCCCGCCTAGATATTGCTACTTACTCCAAAAGAGGAGTGGTGACTAGGAAAAGATAAAAATAATAGTAATTTGGAGTTTAACTATCAAACCACACTTTTAGGTTCTATCTTAGTAAGATAGTTAATTTCATCTAATAACTAGAGACTGAAAAGGTAATAGTTAACTGGGATCAAGATAAGGGTTAGTAAAACGGCATCCTGAGACTTAAAAGGTAAAGGGTGAAATCCTTCTGCTTGAGATTACAACACAATCCAAGGGGAACACAATCCTAGTGTTAACTTATGACTGATTACAACCAAAGTTAATATAGTTACTTACTCGAGATTACAACACAAAAACCCCCCATTTACTTTTCTTGTTCTTCCCATTGACGACAACTACTGTGATCCATGATTCCACATGTTACCTTAGGATTCCACTCCAACAATTATTGGGTTACTATATTTTGATAGCGGTTGTATCATCATCTGAGAGGAGGTATTATTTGGACGTCATCAATGTTTTGGTATTATTTTCTGGGAACATGGTGTTGATTTGTGATTTAAGGTTATTGCAGTTTTCGGGTTCTTATTTTTTTATTTGTTCATAGTTGGGCATACAACGGTGTATGCCTAGAACATGGAGTAGAGACAATCCCTTTACTCCCAGTAAATTTGAATCCAGAGAGTATCCTACAAACACCTAGTAGGATGTCTAAGCAGAAAAGAGATACACTTCCTAAAGAGGTTTGTGATGTTGTACCTCCTCCTCTTCTCGAAGGAGTACCGAATATTATTGATCAATAGATTGGTGATCTATTAGCTCAAGATGAAGCTAAGATGAGGGAAATGAAATAAGATAAGAGGGAAGTTAGGGAGGCAGAGCTAGCTGAGAAGAGACAAGCAGCAGACCGCTAAGCAACACTCGGTGGAAATCAGAACTGTCCTAGAGGTGCCTGTGTTCAAGAAATCCCAGCATATTAGTATGTGATATCATATAGATATTATGAAGAAGTCTTGGGATATGCTGAACTAGAAAATTCTGGAGCCATTGTTCCTCATGTTTTACCCCCGGCATCAATATTAACATCACGAGCTCAATGATCCTACTTCTAAATCTGAAGGGTATATTTGAAGGTCTGCCTATAGATGATGCAAACCTTCACCTTTCCAATTTAATTGGGATCTGTTGTTCGTATACAAATCCAAGAGTGAATCAAAAGCACTCATACTGAGGCTATTCCCCTTCTCAGTTACAGGAGAAGCATCTTTATGGTTAAGGGAACTGCCAAGAGGCCATATCACTACATAGAATGAGTTGCGCTGACAATCCTTGAACAAGTTCTTTCCTCCATCTAGGATATTGTATCTTAAGGAAGAGATATATAATTTTAGGTAGTTCCAGTCAAAATATATGTACAAGGCATGGTTTAGGTTTAATAAGAAGCTGAGCATAGTGCCCAATCATCGATTGTCAGGGACGACCTTACTAAAGATATTTTACCGAGCCTTGACCATCAGCTCCAGAGCCATGGCATACATCATATCTGGAGGAGATTTTATGAGACTACACTGGAAGGTAAATTCAAAGATGTTATATCTAATTATGCTCACAAATTGAGGGTGGAAGGAAAACTTAGGAGGCTGAGAGGGGATCCGAAACTTATGCTATTGGTGCCTCTAGCAACTAGAAAGTAGCTGATGACATAGTAACATAAGAGATTGCATTCATAAGAATTGATCTTAGGGTACTATAAAATCATCTTGTGGTAACAACATCTAAGAAAGTGAATACAGTAGCAGCACAGGGGCCAACTTCCAAAGCTTATGAGTCAGAATTCGAGGAGGAAGAAAACTATCTAGATCATTAGTTGGTGAGTTTCCGAGACCAAGGGAAAGGGAACCAAGGTCAAAACTAATATGATAGATGGAGAGACAATAGCAGAGAGCAAAATAGTGATTGAAGAAACAAGGATGACTACAGAGAGAAGGAAGATAGGTACATTCTACCTGGAAAACAAGATGAAAAATCCAGAATGAAAGAGATGTTGGCTAAGCTGGTGAAGAGTCAAGAAAATCAGGATATCAGTCTTAAGGAGATTTTTCATGACCCGAGGCTACCACCTAGTCGTAACACAGTGCTTAGAACCACAAGATAATCCAATCTAACCCATGTAATGGCATACTACTTGAGCAAGTGATTTATAAAGTAAATAAAAGCTAAATTTGCTGAGCGGAAACATAATCATGTGAAAATCTGAACAAATGTAATATTGATAAAATTTACATCATGATAAAACTGAAGAAAGAAACTTGAATTACATGTAATGACTCTAATTGACTAGCTATGAAGCCTGTCCTATATTGGTTGTATAATAAACTCACCCTAAAAGACTACACCCGAAAGTGTAAAACCCGTTGATATTACTTTCTTCTGAAATACAACTCTTAACTTTATATAGCCCCACTAGTCATCATATAATAAATTTAACACTTACTAACTTAGAATCTTCATGAGTATCACCGTACCCTGAGTTTACGCCATCTAGAATTTCATCTCTTCTTTCTATTAGCTTAACCGTCCAAATTTCAAACTTAGATTCTAACACTTAACTTGGAGATTCCCAAACTTGAAACAAACTATTCTAACTTCATCCTTGAACACACCTTAATATATACTATCTTTAACTTTCCTTAGCTTCAGCAATCATCACATACTTAAACCCTTCTTGACAACATACTTGCCTCACTAATCACATAATCTACCTCTTTTTCTTTACAGCCTACTAATACCACATCTCTAAACTTATATTTTCCCCTAAACCATGAGAATTACCATGAAAATAAAATACCTAACATCAACAACCTATAGCCCATAACTTAGCTGGTAAGAACATTAAATACTACATAATTGGCCTCATTTACACTTAGCAACTCAAGGGTACTATCTAAGCACACATCCTTTAAAATATTAGAAATAATACAATCCCGCATGATTCATGGACTGAGATTAATTCACAATTTGCATGAATGCGAATATTTTACATCATGAAATGTCCATACTCATAAAACTTTAGATAGTACGTCTAGATGGAAAGATGGAAAACCGTAGGAGTTTATTTGTTTGATTGCTAAACTGAATTATTAGCTATACAAACTGAATCATACTGAAAGTTTATACTCATCTAGAGTATTCCTTCAAAACTCTTTCCAAGAAGTTCTAATAACATTAAGGAGCAAGGAATTTTGGGCATGATTTGAATAAGATATCTGAATAAGGAATCGCAACATGGCACAACTCTACAACATGGAATGTAGGCCTATAAAACATAAGTTAGGATAGAATTACTAGGCCGTAGTCAATGCAACTTCTAACTTTCAAGCCTAGCGACACTTCTTAAATACTCCCTCAACTATATTTTTCCCATTAAATACCATGCTCATTTGATTCAACTTTAAATTCTCACATGGGCATTGATAACTCCATCTACTAAAGTTTGAACTAAACTGAATTCTCTCACCATGATCAAGCCTAACTCAAAATCACAAGGTACAACACATCACACCATAATACTAGTCTAAACCATGAACTCAATACCCCATGCGTGTTTCATAACTTTCATCTCAACAATATTTCCTCTTACTACTTCAACAACTAAATTCAACCTCTTACTAAAAATTTACTAGCGCATAATGCACCCATCCACTTATATACCAACATGACATTCAAGCCTATCACTATAAATACATATGAACTTCTGGTCAACCAACCTACCTAGGAACTTTTACCATATTCTCAAATATTTCTTGTCAGTAAAAACTCCCATGCACTATCCCTAATAAAATACACATAGAATTCTCAACTAACCATGACATATATCAAAAGATTTACCTCAATATTACTTTAACCTTATAGCCTTATATAAAATAAGCATACAATAATATATCCTCAACAAGAAACATTTACTCTCTCCCATTTAAACCATTGATTATCAAGTTTTCATCACCACTATCTTAACATTAAGGAAAGGCCACTCAAAGGTTAGAACATGAGGACCTAAAGCATGAAAGAATATTATGCATAACTTTGACACTTAACTTAGGCCTGAGGAATTGAGTAATAAAAATATGAATTCATTACAAAGATCAAAACTGAGGACATACATGACATAATCTTAATTTTGTGGGTCATTAAGAGTGTAGCATGAGTACCAGAAACTGAGCATACTATAAAGCATGAGTCGTGACTACATGACTTAAGTTTGGAGTTCATAAACTCATGGAATATGATTCATACTGCTGAGTAAATTGGAACTCGTCATACTAGGGACTGGAAGCATACATGATAATTATGGTAAATGCATGAATATGAGCTATGATCATGGAGCTGACTTGTAAGGCATGAGAAGATGTCAGGATGAATAAAATACAAAAATTTACCCTGAGATACGAATGGGTTAGTTATCTTCCTCCCCTACTGTTGTTCTATAATATACTGGCATTACTACTAAAATCTTAGAGTATGACTTGGTTCCTTGTTCTATCATCTCCCTCTTAGATGTAAACCATCATTCTAAGTATGTAGACCCCCTTAATAAACTCTAAAATGAACTTCAACCACGTTACTCTAGATTTTGAGATATAATCAATACACATAAATAATAAACTAACCTTAAAAGACTACACCCAAAAGTGTAAAACCCATTTCTAGTACTTCCTTCTGAGATACAACTCTTAACTTTATATAGCCCCACTAGTCATCATATAATAACTTTAACACTTACTAACGTAGAATCTTCATGAATATCACCATACCCTGAGTTCACACCATCTAGAATTTCAACTCTTCTTTCTATTAGCTTAACTGTCCAAATTTCAAACTTAGATTCTAACACATAACATGGATATTCCCAAACTTGTAACAAACTATACTAATTTTATTCTTGAACACTTCCTTAATATATACTATCCTTAACTTTCCTTATCTTCAGCAATCATCATATACTTACACCCTTCTTGATAACATACTTAGCTCACTAAATACATTATATGCCTCTTTTCCTTTATAGCCTACTAATACCACATCTCTAAACTTATATTTTCCCCTAAACCATGAGAATTACCATGAAAGTAAAATACCTGACATCAACAACCTATAGCCTATAACTTAGCTGGTAAGAACATCACCTACTACATAACTGGCCTCATTCACACTTAGCAACTCAAGGGTACTATCTAAGCATACACACTTTAAAAACTTAGAAATAATATAATCCCACATCACCTTGGGCATACCATTAGATCATACCTGCATCGTCATACTTAATTTTGAATCAATAAACTCAAATCCTTTTAAAAATTATCTCAAGCCTACTGGTTCACCTTACATACACCTATCCCCATGAATACATAATCTACTAAATCCAAAGATTCCCACACTACTACTATTAAAACTTCTAGATTCATGCTTCTAACTCTAGGTCACATGTTATCATAGGATTCAAAGAACGGATCTGAAAGCATGTCTTACTTTGGCTTAGTGCACGATTTTCATGAACATGAATGAAATCTTTCAAACTTTGGAAATAAAAAGCATTGAAGGGATACTTTTGAGCCTACGTGCAATCCTATAAATATTTATGGGGACTGTCTAAGAAAACTCTATCTGTAAGTATTTAAGCTTGTCTATTTTTGTTGCCTCAAGCACACGACAGGGTTAGCATGAATGGATTAATGTGAGAATCTACATAAGTTCCTTAGAGAACAATTCTACTGCATGATCTGAGACATGAAAAAAGGGAAACATTTCTTAAATGCTCGTTCACCTCTGAAAGAAAAGTACAGACATCTCTGTATCATTTCGCAAGACTCTACTAGACACGGCTTCATAGATACCCTAGGATACTTAAACTATGGGATCTTATACCAAGTTATTCATGACCCGAGACTACCCCCTACTCCTAACACGATGCTTAGAACCACAAGTAATACTAAGCTAACCCATGTACTGGCATACTGCTTGAGAAACTGATTTATAATGTAAATAAGATCTAAATTTGTTGAGTGGAAACATAATCATGAGAAAATCTGAATGAATGTAATACTGATAAAATTACATCATGATAAAACTGAAGAAAGAAACTTGAATTACATGTAATGACTCTGACTGACTATCTATGAAGCCTCTATAATACTGGTTGCAGGCGAATGGTACATGCCTCCAACTACCATATATAAATATGTAGGAATGATAACAATACAATATATAAACTACAATTGTCTGAAGTTCCAGAAAAAGGAGATCTTATCACCTGTTGGCTAAAAGCTAAGAATTGTCTAACCCTGATATATGAGCTACATCTGGTACCTATATTATGAAGGATGTAGCCCAAAATGCATATATATGGTCAATACATTGGAATGTACAGAGTATATGAAGACATGCACAAAATCATAAAACTCCTTAAAACATGCTTTAAAACTAAGGACATAATTTATTTACTGAAACATATATTTAAAACATGGTTATACGTGTAAACTATAAGTCATAGTGAGATTTATAAATCATGAACTAAAAATAATTTTGTAAGCTGGGAAGTGGTAAAAACATAAATATTGTATGTAAATCTTATGTAAAGCTGAACATGCTGTAAAATTAAACTGAGGATCATGTATAGATACTGATCATGAAACATAAACATATAAAATTAAGAATGCAAGACCAAGTATAAACATGTATTGACATGATCTAAATAACTAAATAACTGATATATGAGTAATTGAATAACTGATATCTGAATACTTGGTCATGTAAACTTAAATTGACAGACTCTGAATACTGTACTAAGACTGTGGGAGCTAGCTATAACTGACATGCCCTAATCTAAGCTATTGGGGTCCAACTTGTAACCCCAGGTAGATGGGTGTTGGTACCTTACTAGGGGTGCCAACACATGATTGATGATGTGGATCCACAAGGCTAACATCCCAAAGGACGAGAGTGTCATGCCTCTACTAATGGGGGATGCCTCATAATCTATGGTGGCGTCGTAGGTTTGAAACTTAGGGACTACTACAAATAATGCATGCCTAACTAATGAGAGAGTCGCCATCTCTGCATTCACTCAGTGCTAAGTATTACTCCTAACTGAATGACACTGGTATTATTAGTCATTTAACATGACATAGTTAAGTTCTTGTAGATGCTCAGCATGAACATGATATTCTGACTATGATAACAAAACCATGGTTTGACTGACCTGTTAATTACAAAAAAAATCATATAAAAACACATAGGTATCAGGTGTTCATAACACGCCAGCGCTGAATGATTATAAAATATGATAACATTACTTAAAACAATGACATAAAGTCAAAATTAAAAGACCCAAAGTAAGCAATAACCCAAAGTATAAGACAGATACATGAATTTGAACATAGAAATGTGTTTAACATGAGAAAACATCATATTTACATGGTTTAATTTATAAATTGAGGATTTGTCATGAAATCAAGTGAATTAAGACAAGATAAATCTTAATTCAAACATAAAGTGACTTAAATAACATGAAATCACATGTTGACATGGCTTGAATTTGATTTACTAAGAAGTTCATGAATTAAATTTATAAGTTTCATACATAATTTTATAAAAATGGATAAGATTCATACTTTAAAACTAAAATAGGGTTTTTAGGATCAATGAGTGGAAGGGAACCATTGATGAATACCCCACATACCTGAAGTTACTTGAATTGTGAACAATGTTTGAATCTTGGGACTTGAAGGATGAATTTTAGATAAGAAACCCTAATCTTGATGTTCTTGAAGATGGGAAGAGAGAATATGTTGTTAATTGATTGAAAAAGTAGGGAAAATAACCCTTTTTATGTTTTTAAGTCGTGGGTTGGTAGTTTAAAGAGGACAACAGACCCAAAAAAAACCTTAGGAACCTTCTAGAAATTATTTGGAAGTCATCCCGACATCATAGGTCATGACTTGTATGTTCTGGGTATGAGTTGTACCTTGAGTTGTCACCAGGAACCAAGATTTTGACACCTACTATCATGGTTACAACTACTCCCGATGACTTGTATGGTCTTCTTATGAGTCGTCATCAGCGAGTCGTACCCACTGGTAGCTTTGATAGTACTTCTATAATCTGGCAATAACCTTTCACCCCGATATCAGATTAATGCAAAATTGGTATCATTGGAAAGATAATTAAATTATCTATCTATTGGTGGGTCTTGAGTTCAAAAATTTTTAGAAAAATTAAATCTATGCTCATTTGAATATAACTATTGTTATATCATCTCAAGAATTTAATCTCTAAGAGATGTTTTGACTTGTCTATAAGTTAGGAACTTTCTTAATATAGGTCTAAGTCACTTGTAAAACCACCAAAACATGAGGCTTGATTCTTGGATCCTTCATTGATTTGGATACGATTCATATCTTTTGACTTGTAACAAGTTATTATGACTTCTAGCCACCACTCGTAACTTGGACAGAAACTTAGAGAACCTAGGCTACTGACGTTATAACTTATCTTTATATGACTCGTATAGTAATATTATGACTCTAAGGTTTAATTCAAACCTAAATTAGAACATTAACCATTTTATACTGTCTTGGATATGACTACAACATACGACTCATATGTTATGTACATAACTTAAGGAAATGAGTCATACATTGCACAGTGATCTTGAAACATGGGGTATTACACGATTAAGGCCGACATTTTTGTATTAACCCACTAGGTAGAGTCATATGCCACTGCTATTAAGCAATTGGAGTACCAATTTGGGCAAATATCAGTAACTCTGAACCAAGGCAACCAGATAACCTTCTGAACAACATGCTACAAAATCCAAAAAATGATGGTCATGTACTTGCTATTACCATGAGGAGAGGTATCACTATTATGGATCCCCCTATAACCTAATTCAGAAGCTACTGACAATGAGACACCTATTGTTGAGTCCAAGAAGGTAACAGGTGATAAAGGTAAAGTTGTCAAAGAAAAAGGTAAGAGTTTGGTTATTGAGCCAGAAATCAAAACATTTTGAGACCAATCCCACCTTTTCTCAAAGATATAGACAAAATAAAGAGGGAGATAAGTTTAAGTTATTCAGTGAGATACAGAAAGAAGTAAGCTTGAACATACCTCTTCTTAAGGTGTTAGAGCAGATGCCTAGATATGCAAGGTTCATGAAATAATTGATCACAAGGAAGAAAGGAGCAATAATTGAGGATGTTAATGGTGTACACTACTGCAATGCAGTAACGACTAGGTATTTGGCATAAAAAGGGTGATCCCAGAGCATTCACTATACCATACATTATTGGATCATCCCAATTTGCCAGAGGCTTATGTAATTTAGAGGCCAATATTAATTTGATTTTGCTGGCCGTATTCAAGCAATTGGGATTCAAGCAATTGGGATTAAACCCTCTGGAATCGACTTCTATACGGCTATTGATGGTTGATCGCACAGTGAAGAAGCCTGTTGGAATTTCTTTTGATGTGATCATAAGGGTGGATAACTTTATCTTTCCGATTGACTTTGTTATCCTAGACTGTAAGGTTGACAACAAGATGCCCATTATATTTGGAAGACTATTTCTGGCCAGAGGTAGAGCTATAGTTGACATGGAGAAAGGTGAATGAAACACCCAGGGTTTTGGATCTTAGAAATTTAGTTTTGAACTCTCTGGACATCATATGACTAGGGATATTTGTCGTATGATAGGGTACGGTTTAGGTTCCCTAAGTTGTGTGTTGATCAGTGAGGTTTGGTTGGTTTCTGCCCAAGGTACGAATGAATCATACTAGTCGTATGATAGGGTACTAGTAGTATAGTGTTAAATCATATGATACCCTAAGTTAAGCCTATAGGATTCTATTCTGCCTAAGGTACGAGTCTAGGGTACTTGTCTTAAGCTTGGGTACGAATTAGCCTTGGTGATCGTATGTTGGATAGTGTTGGTATAATACCCCAAACTTTTCCCTAAGCCTACTTTCATCTCTAAAAGGTTAAGAAATGACTTTCTAAGTGAGTAAAATTTAAACCATATAGATTTTTCCTAATTTTGACTTTTTATCATGTGGGAATTTTAATTAGCTTTCCAACGATATAAGATCCACCCAAATTCGATAACCGGGAAAAAAGTTATGGCTAATTTAAGTTCTAGTCATAAAACACCGTCATTTTAGTATTTGGCGCATCGCGGAGAGGGTCTATTTAACAATTGTCAAATTCCAGTGGAACTCCACGATAGAGGCACATTACGGAGGACCTCAATTTCCCAATAATCAATTTCCAGTGGCCTAGCACGATTGTGACGCATCGTGCTGAAGTTCCAGGTACCAACCAGTGGGATAACGCAATGGCTCCACATCGAGGTGACTCCCAGATTCCTATTTGTCAATTTTTAGTGAGCCACCGCGATAGTGGCACATTGCGGTGGCCCATAAAGTTAGGCTTCCAGTTTAATTTTTCCAGCTTCGTACAGAAGTTAAAAAGGGCACTTTGGACTTTTTCCAAGCCTCTTAAACCCTACAAACATCAGAATTAAGGTCACTACAAGCATCATATGAGATTTTTATCAAGATTTCCCTCAACAAAAAACCCTAAGCATCCAAATCCTCTTCCAAGAATCTCAAGGGTTCACCATAGATTTTCTAAATTGAGTTAAGATTCAAGACTCCCAAGTCAAAAGCTTCAAGAATCCACATTCAAGAGTTCCAACAACGTCTTAAAGGTAAGTTTTTCATCCAAGTGTATCAATCTAAGGTATGTGGGGTTTGAACATGGGAAATCCTTTCACCCTTATGCCCAAAAGTTATGTTTTTACGAATTAACTATGATTTTAAATATTAAATTTTATACCCATAGCATTTTGTTGAGAAATTTTGAGCATGATGTGATTAATTTATGAAATTTCATGGTTTCTTTGAGTTAAAGAATGTTCTTTTATGATTTTGAATATCATGAGCATTATTTGAGCCATTGATTACAGTTTTCCATTGAATTAAGTATGAGATTATGATTTGAAGCTATCATTTTAGTATTATGGTAGAATTTTGAGAAAAACTTACAAAGCATGATGTTTTGCCATGTATTTATATGAGTTGATACATTGATATTAAATAGTATAAATAGTATTTTATCTTTTGATCCTTACATGAGTTTTGAAATCCACATCCCAGAGTTATTCTCATAATGTTAAATGCATAACTGGTTTCCAGTAAACCCTTATACGAATTTTAATATGGGTTTCCATGAGATGAGCGTAGCTAATTAAAGGGAGTAGTATTTAGCACCAAGTTGGGTAAGTAACTACGGTTTCATACCCCAGAACTATGTGCCACCATAGGATTGAGATTTATGGGCCTGAGGCCGAGATAGTAATCACTGAGTTGAGGTTATACTCCCTAGCAAGAGTATGACGCCTTTCCCTAACGTGAGGTTTATTTCTTTCGAGGACAAGATGTTGGACTCCATGTAACTCGCATGGTGTATATCAGTTGAGAGAACCTCCCTGCTAGTGAAAGTAAATATCAGTTCCTAAAGTATTTTCCCTCAAGATGAGTTATTTTCTCTATTAATCAAGACAAGCTTTTAAAAGTTTGTTTCCCCAAGGGTTTAGAAACTAAGTGTAAAGGCTCGCAATTTAATCAAATATATATTTTGAGAAGGGAATAGAACTACAGATTTCATAAATAAGTATATTATCTCATGAGATTTATACTATGCATCCCATTATTCATAATGGATGAGATTTACATTTTTGAGTTATTCAAGCTATGTGAGTCAGTTGTATCAGCATGCACGATTTCTATAAAGATTGATGATATTGTTGTTTTAATCGTTGCATACACCCCCATATACTCAATACATCCAGAAAGTACTGATCCACATATACGTCTATGTGCTACATTGTCTCATAATGTAGGTTCAGGTGCTTAATCTCAGCAGTGACAGTAATATTTGATTATCCCATCTCCATCTTTATCTTTGGTGAGTCCTCATGGTTTGAGGACCTATATTTGTAGCTTTTCTGCTTTCATAGTATTTTGAGCATTACTTTTAGATCATTTCGAGTCAGTTGGGGGTCTGTCCCAATGGCTTTCTAGTTTGAGTAGTTGAGGTTTTACCAGACTAGACTATTAGTGATATCTGAGATTTTTTAGTATGTTACTATTCGGACAGTATTCTTTTGATATTTTCAATTGAGATATAATATGACAGTATGCTTGTTTTTCTATAATTGTCCTAAAGTAAGTATTGGGAGTATTAGCAGGCTCAAAGGGTTAGCTTAGGGATACTTGTAGCCTTAAGTACCGTGTGACATCTTGGGATGAGATTTTGGGGCATTACAGTTGGTGTCCAAGGGATACATAGGGATTGAGTGGTGGGTACCACTCATATGGTAGGGTATGGTTAGAGAATGGTCATGGTCATGCCTTTCGGTGGGAAATTTGTACAGTTTAAGTTGGGGGTAATCTGTACATTTTCCCTCTTCATCTATCATAACCCTGCGACTTAGAAAACACTATTGGAATATCATTTACCCTATTATCCTTTATTGAAAACACTTTAAACACTCTTAAATTCTCTCAAGGCTCTTGGGTTAAGGAAGGCTAGGGTTTTCTTTAAGGTGGTCAATTTGGGGCTTACAAGGGTGGTTTTCCTTCGTATTCTTCATAATCTAAGGCATGTTACTCCTACCTCATTGTTAGTTCAACTAAAGGCATGATTTAATGTATGGTTTTCATGGGATTGGTATGGTTTTGAGTTTTGAATTATATGTTGAGGGTTTTGGTTATAAATGGTTTGGTTACGCTTTCCCATGTTTTTACTTATGATCTTTATGTTATAATGGTAGTTTGAATATGTGGTTGCATGGGAATGGTTAATTGGTTCTTGCTTTTGGTTTGGAAACTATATGCCCTAACCATATTTGATAAAATACCTATGAGAATGCTTTTGTTACATTGATGAACTTTTATTGAAAATTTCGCATGGTATAAAGTGGTAATGGAATCCTAAATTGGTTTGGATGATTTTAAATGGTTATAAATGGTTAAATGGTAAGGTCTTGGTGGCCATGGTTATGGTTTAATTGAAAGACTTGTAGGGTACATAGGAATACCCCAAGCAAACATAATAATGAACTACTTGTGGAGTACATGGGAATGCCCCAAGTAAACTTAATAATAATGAAATCTCCGGGTACATGCAAATCTTATCTTTAAAAGATTGGCTAAGGACATTTCTTGCAAGCCATTGTCGATATGACGGTACCACTTCATATAGCCATGGTTAAAAATATATGAAATTGGTGGTTTGGTTAAGTGCTAATGGTTTTAATTTGGCAATAATGGTGGGTTTTGATAGCTAACCATGAAGGTGTGAGTCCAATGAACGAAAACTGGAAACTCATGTTTGTCAACATGAGGATTAGTCATGGCAACCATATACTTATGGGGTACACGAGAATCCCCTAAGTTATACTTGTATATAGGTATCATGAAGGGCGAAGGATACACAGGAATCCCCTACCCCTATGGTATCTTCGGTTCGTGCGGCTATATGCATTGGGGCCTGTTCAGGGGGTAACACTGGACCCTTTTGACACCCAATTTTGACCACCTGATACTCCTTTTAGGCTGCTATTTTAGCAAAATTATTAATTTCAAATGTTAGTATTTTTACACATTATTCTTGTATTAAATAAATATTGGCGTGTCACACTCATGATTTAAACATATAAAAATTATTTTTATTACTTTTATCATTATTATTTATTAATTTATTTATAATATTCTACATAATTTTATCAATATTTATTAAGTCTTTTTCATAAATATGCACACTCACTTTTTGCAAACATGTTGTTCATTATTATTATTATTATTATTATTATTATTATTATTATTATTATTACTATTATCATTATTATCGACAATTTTTCTACGTAACATTAATTTTTACATGCTTAGTTTATTTTAATATTGGCTTCTTATTATTTTTCTTGTCATTATCACATTTATCAAACTAACAGCCACTTTTATCCAATTTTCCTTTCTTGTGTTTAATTTTTAGCCAATTTTTATTCCAATTGGTATCAGTTTTAGCCAATATTAAATATCAATTAGGGTCCCTATTTAAATCCTAATTGATCTATCTTTTAATCTCAGTTATCAATCAAAGTTGATCAAATAGCTGAGATCAAATCACCTTCTCTTTCCTTTTATACACAAAGAGGAACCCTAATCTTCATGACATAAAAATATCAGCAGCACCAACATTTCCTTCCCTCTCTCTTCTCTCTTGGATCTCTCTCTCAATCGGTGATTTCCACCGTCCCATCACCCATATGCCATCATCGGAAGTGATAGAACTCTTCTCCATTCTCTCTTCCTTTCTCTAAAGTCGGCGACCTCGCCACTGGTGGACAGTTGCTGCCACCGCACCACCGCCATCTTTTTTTCTTTCTGCTCGACCACCGCTCAGCTGGCAAGCCCCATGCAATTAGCGCCCCCTCTCCCATTCCCAACAAAGACCAACCCAATCGCTCTGGCCAACACCACCAACAGCTGAAACAACAACACCAGCCATCCCTCCGTTCTCCTTTCTAGACATTGCCTCCACCACCAGCGCCACAGCCACCGCTGCACTACAATAACCATACCAAGCACCGCTTTTGTCTCCATTCCATATCTAGTCGGAGCAACCTTTTTCGGTGCAACATCGGCCAAAATCACTGTCAGTCTATCTTTGACCCTTTGCATTTAATAATGTTAATCTGTTGAACTAATTCATTTTTTTATTTTTTGCATGATTATTTGGACATCATCCTATTCTTCATTATTTTTTTATGCTCATTAAAGTGATTTGGTTTTCCTCCGGTGACCACAAAATGGTTATTGCATTTTGCTTGTTTCTTGGTTAACAAAGGAGACTGATTTTAATATTAGTTCTATCATGTTCATATTTTTTTGGCTTAGTGACATCATCCTTCGTATGATTTTGAATGTTCTAATAATTTTCAACTGATCTCGTACTCTATTTACCAATTTCTCTACTTTTTGTTTAAATTAGACAGGTTTTATATTTGTCTATTTTATTAATGTTAACACAACTTCCTACTCTTAATCAATATTGCTCATACCTTTAAGGGAGTGAATCACTGTGACAGAATCTACTCCTTTCCTTTGTTGATTGTCTTATTTGTTTCTTTAATAAAATAAGTTTATCATTTAATTATGTTGGAATTTAAATTTAAATTTGATTGACTGATGGTAAACTTTGATTGTGTTTCTTTTAAATTAATTGTGATTCCGCTTATGTATGCTAAGTGTTAATTTTCTAGTATTTTATTTTATTATTCGCTCTCCTTTTAACTCAACAATGATTTTACTTGTTTATTTATGGAAAATTTGATCTTTTATATCTTAGATTGATTCAATTATCTCTCTAAGGAAAATAGATATATTGATTGATTCTTGCAGTCACTTTTTCCTTTCTGATTCCCCTAATTTATCATTTTTTATGGTCTATACTCATTCATTTGGCCTACATAAAGGAACCTCTTCATCTATTATTGAAAAAAAAAGGAAAAAAACTTTTAACTGTCTTTTGCCTCACATGAAAAAATAACAAATATTCTAAGTTCTCTCTCGGTCTACACTGCACAACGGAGATTCGGGTCGGCGTTTTATTTATTGCAATTACTGAGTATTTGATTCAAAGTGTTGATCTCCAGTCTTTCTTTAATTATTTATTTGCTGCAAAACTAGTTAGTTTTATGAGACGACACATTTTATTATCATATGTTAAATGTTTTAAATCCCCTTAAGTGTGATTGGTGAATTTTATGGCGTCTTCATATGCTTGTTGAGTGCAATATAATTTTTGGATATTTGTTTTATTGTGTGTCTTGGATATGTTTGTTTTGCTTGACAGATACTACTGTTTAAATTCTTCATGACTTATATTCCTTTCTTGCTTTCATTTGGGTTGTAACTATTGATTGTATACATGTTATTGATGTAATAATAATTAGGGGACTACTCGGGGAGTGGGGATCTATGTACTTTACGCGCTATGTGACCACCTAAGCAAACCTTAACATAGGATCAACAGCAAATTTCTTTTGTCGCCTGGAATCTTGTCTTTAGGAGTTCTAAATACTATTTTGACATGTCAATTTAGACGACAGCGAAAAAATTAATGTTGAACGGTTGCACTTATTTTTACAGCATGCCTTTACATTATTTTTATCCTTTAAAGTCAATTTTCAACAATTGGAACACAGTTTTCATCATTAAAAATATTTCTCAGCAATTGACACAATTTCTAGCATCCTTTTATGAATTTTTAGCAGCTAAATAATTACTTTGCAACATCAATTGAATCCCGCCATATTAAAAGGGTAAAAATGATATTTTAGTATATTGAAACAAATTTTCAGAATACAAAAAAGGATGACTTCTAGCAATAGTTTTGTTAATTTTCAGAAATAATTTTAACAGTTAATTCTTTTAGTCAGTGAATATGTTTTCTAGTGTCCTAAAATTAATTTTCAATATTTTTTTAGCGTAACAAAATTAATGAGCATCACACTTCAACATATTTACTTTATTTTGACATACTTTGTTTTAACAACTTTACAACATTATTTTTAACGGTTTGACAATTACTTTTCATCAATAAACAGTTACTTTCCAATTAGACATCATGCTTAACTATCTTTTAAATAATAAATTAACGTTCTTATTTTTTCATGTTTTTTTAACTTCAATGTGCCTTTTACTTCTCAATGAACTTTTACAACATTGTTCTAAATGTTTTGACGGTTATTTTTCAATAAACAATTGTGTGACAATTAGATACCATGCCTATAGGTTTGAACTATAAAATCAATAATTGTTTTTCTTGCATGCTAATCACATTAATCACCCTTTAATTAACCAAGAGGCTAATGTGAGACTTTACTTGCTACTTGACGTCCTTTGTGTTTTACGCATTTTGGATCCTAGGAAACATAGGTTTGTTTGTCTAGACCACAAACCAAAATTAGCAAAGCCCAATGCCTCTTGGATGATAAGTGGGATGATAGGTATTCTAGAGGCATTAGTTTTATCTTTTCTTTTTTGTGCGCTTTTAGGTTAACAACCAGTCTAAATGGGGTGGGGAGGGTAGTCATTCAAAAGATACCTAGAGACATTACACGACATTTTACATTGTTACTTTTTTAAGAATTCAGCCAGTGAGTCAGATAATGAAACAAGTTGGGGTTCTGATCCGAATGAAAACCAACAATATTTCTTTGTTGAATTTTTTTGAATTTGTCCTTTTCTTACTTTTACTTTACATGCTTATTTGCTTGGGATAGTTTAGGCTTTAAAATTAATAAATATTTTTTTATAAATCACTTTGATTCTCTCTCCTCACTTATCTACTTTACATTATTTGTCTTCTTTCTTTTTTATCTCCACCTAGTTAATAATTAGAAATAAATAAGGAACGTTTGTTTATTCATTATTTTATCCCTTAGTTAACATTAGGTTAATAATAAGGTCAATAAGCAACCTTTACTTGATCACATAGAATTCTCACATAAAATATGAATTCGGTTAGAAACCACATTTATGGACCTTGAAAGGTGCCTAACACCTTTCTTTCAAGGTAATTTGAACCCTTACTCAAATTTCTGGTGAACTAAGACTAAATAACAAAATAGGTTTGTAGTTAGCCTATACCGGTGCTCTAACGCACCTTAATTCGTGAGGTGGCGACTCTTCATACTTTTTCTCAAACAATCTAAAAAAGAGTGGTCATATTAAATCCTGCTATTCACAAGAAAAATGGGGCGCAATAAAATAGCGACTCCGCTAGGGATAAAGAGAAACTTAAGGATCTCTTGGATAAGGATTTCATCCATCCTAGTGTATCCCCATAGGATGCACTGGTGTTATTTATGCTGAAGAAGGATGATTTCCTTTGGATATACATTAATTACCGACAGTTGAATAACATGATGATAAAGAACAAGTATCCTCTTCCAAGGATTGATGATTTATTTGATCAATTGCAGGGTGCTATATTTTTCTCCAAGATTGACCTTCGGTCTTAGTATCATCGTCTTAATATTAGGGAGGTGGATGTCCCTAAGACAACTTTCCATACCTGGTATTGTTATTTTGAGTTTCTAGTTATGTCTTTTGGGTTGACCAATGCCCCTGAGGCATTCATGAATTTGATAAATAGGGACTTCCCGAAGTTTCTGGATCTGTTTGTCATTTTTTTCATAGATGACATTTTGGTGTATTCTAAGAGTAAGGTGGATCATGCCAATCACCTTCATATTGTGTTACAGACCTTGAAAGAGCAATACTTACATGCCAAATTCTCAAAATATGAATTATGGTTGAATGCTGTCACTTTTTTGGGTCATATTATTTCTAGTGAGGGGACCATGATAGATCCACAAAAGGTCGCAGTGGTTAAGAAGTGGCCTAGACTCATGACTCCAATCGACATTTAGAGTTTTTTAGGTTTAGCTAGTTACTACAGGAGGTTTGTGGAGAGTTTATCGACTATAGTTTCCCGGTAGACTAAGTAGACTCAGAAGAAGGTAAAGTTCTCTTAGTCAGATGCTTGTAAGGGTAATTTTGAGAAGCTAAATGATAAGCTAACTTTGGCTCCTATTTTGACTTTGTCAAAAGTCACTGAAGGGTTTGTGGTTTATATGATGCGTCTTGGATGGGGTTTGGTTATGTTCTTATGCAGCATGGAAAGGTGATAGCTTATGCCTCTAGACGGTTGAAGGTGCATGAGAGAAATTATCTAACTCATGACTTGGAATTATTTGTTGTGGTATTTTCATTAAAAATATGGCGTCACTATTTGTATGGAGTTCATGTGGACATCTTCTCGGATCATAAGAGTCTACAGTATGTGTTTACTCAAAAAAATCTTAATCTCAGGCAGAGAAGATGGCTTGAACTTCTCAAAGACCATGACATGAGTCTTTACTACCACCCAGGTAAAGCTAACATAGTTGTTGATGCTATTAGCAGGTTTTCCATGGGGATTTTAGCTCATGTGGTAAAGAAGAAGTGGGAGTTGGTGAAGGATATTCACTGGTTAGCTAACCTTGGGGTTTGTCTCTTAGACTCCGAGGATGGTGGTGTATTGGTATAGGAAGTGGTGTGGTCGTCTCTTAGTGTAAAGATTAAGGAGAAGCAAATGTTAGATCCTGTCTTGATGAAAATCAAGGATGATGTATGTGGGAAAAAGGTAATGGTATTTGAGATTAGTGGTGATGTACCTTGCGGTATCAAGGAGTTATGTGTTCCCAACATCGATGGTTATGTGAGAGGATCTTGGCTGAGGCGCATGAGTCACACTATGTTGTTCATCTCGATTCAAGAAAAATATATCATGACTTTAAGGAGATGTATTAGTGTAATGGTATAAAGAGGGATACGGCTAATTTTGTGGCCAAGTGTATGGTGTGTCAACAAGTAAAAATTGAGTGCATGAGGCCTGGAGGGTTGTATCAAGAATTTGAGTTTCCTGAATTAAAGTGGGAAGTGGTCAACATGGATTTTGTTATCGGTCTTCCTCGGTCTCAAAATTAATTTAATTCGATTTGGGCCATCATGGATAGGATGACAAAGTCAGCCCACTTTTTGCTAGTGAGGACTAAATTTTTAGCTGAGGACTATGTGAGATTATACCTCTAAGATATTATGAAGTTGCATGGGGTACATGATTCTATTATCTCTAATCGTGGTATGCAGTTTTGATCTCAATTATGGCGGTCATTTCAGAAAGAGTTGGGGACTAAGGTTAGTTTGAGTACTGCCTTTCACCCACAAATGGATAGGCAAGCAGAGAGGACATTCATACATTGAAGGATATTCTTCGTGCGTGTGTGATTGACTATGGTGTTGTTGGGTTGACCATCTACCTCTTGTAGAGTTTGCTTACAACAATAGTTATTATTCTAGTATAAGGATGACCCCTTTTTGAGACATTGTATGGTAGGAGGTATAGATCTCTTATTGGGTGGTTTGAGCTTCGTAAGGTGTATATGTTTGGTCCATACTTGGTTTATTAGTCTATGGAGAAGATGAAGGTGATTCGAGATAGGCTTAAGGCTATCCAAAGTCGCTAAAAGTCCTATGCAGATGTAAAATGTAAGGACTTGGAGTTTGAGGTTGGGGATTGGGTGTTCCTAAAGGTGTCTCCCATGAAGAGAGTGATGCAGTTTTGGAAGAAAGGTAAGCTCAGTCCCTGGTATATTGGTCCTTATGTGATTTTGAGAAGGGTTGATAATATTGCATATGAATTGGAGTTGCCTTCTAATTTGAGGTTCATTCATCTGATGTTCCATGTATCTATATTTAGGAAGTCTTTTGGTGATCCTTCTCAAGCGGTGCCTATCGATGATATTTGTAGTTCGGATCTCTATCCTATGAGGAGATCCCAATTTAGATCTTAGATCATAGGTTTGTCGGTTGTAGACCAAGGATGTGGCCTCGGTAAAGGTTCTAGGGAGGAACCACAAGGTGGAAGAGGCTACTTAGGAAGCGGAAGAGGACATGAAGTCCAAGTATCTACATTTGTTTTTCAATTCAGATATTCGTGCTTAAGGTATGAGTTCTTTATAACATCCTTGCTTTCTGGTTTTTGATTAAAGAAAAGGTTGATTTTCTTACATTTTATTTTCTAACTAGGTTAAAGGTCAAAATGAGGGTGTTAGGGTGTAAATTGTGCTTATACTGCCTTATTCATCATTTGAGGATGAATGATCCAAGTGGGTAAGAATTGAAACATCCTGGGTTCTGGTCCTTAGAAATTTCCTAAGTTTTCAACTCTCTAGAACTATACAACTAGGGGTACTTGTCATATGATAGTGTATGATATAGGCTCCTCAACTAGTGTGTTGATTAGTTAGGTTTGGATGGTTTCTGCCCAAGGTAAGAATGGATCATACTATTCATATTTTAGGGTACTAGTAGTATGGTGTTAAATCGTACGATTCCCTAAGTCTAGCCTAGAGGATTCTATTCTACCTAAGGTATGGTTCTAGGATACTTGTCATAAGCTTGGGTATGAACTGGACTTGGTGGTTGTATATTGGACATTTTTGGGGTCCAAGGGATGACTAGGGTATGAGTGGTGGGTACCACTCATATTGTAGCGCACGGTTGGAGGGGTGGTCGTACCTTTCTGCAAGAAATTTATATAGTTTAAGTTGGGGGTAATCTGTACATTTCCAGTATTAACCTCTCATAACCCCACAACTTAAAAAACATTATTGGGATATCATTTACCTTATTATCCTCTATTGAAAACACTTCAAACACTCTTGGGTCAAGGAAGGCTAGGGTTTCCTTCAAGGTGGTCATTTTTGGGCTTATAGGGGTGGTTTCTCTCTGCTTTCTTTGTAATCTAAGGCATATTACTCCTACCTCATTGTTAGTTCAACTAAAGGCATGATTTAATGTATGGTTTTTGTGGCATAATTGTGGTATGGTTTTGGGTTTTGAATTATATATTGGGGGTTTTGGTTATAAATGGTTTGGTTATGACTTTCCCATGTTTTAACTTATGGTCTTTATGTTATAATGGTGGTTTTAGTATATGGTTGCATGGGAATGGTTAATTGGTTCTTGGTTTTGGTTTGGAAACTATATTCCATCAATATGTTAGATAAATTGCCTATAAGAATGATTTTGTTACATTATTGAACTTTCATTGAAAATTTTGCGTGGTATAAAGTGGTAATGGAACCCTTAATTGGTTTGGATGGTTTTAAATAGTTATAAATGGTTAAATGGTAAGGTCTTGGTGGTCATGGTTATGGTTTAATTGAAAGACTTGAGGGTACATGGGAATCTCCCAAGCAAACATAATCATGAACTACTTGTGGGGTATATGGGAATCCCCAAGTAAACTTAATGATAATGGAATCTCTGGGTACATGGGAATCCCTTCTTTAAAAAGGTTAGCTAAGGACATTGCATGCAAGCCATAATCGGTATGACGATACCACTTCTTATTGCCTTGGTTAATAATATATAGAATTGGTGATTTGATTGTGTGCTAATGGTTTTAATTGGGCAATAATGGCGGGTTGTGATAGCTAATCATGAAGGTGTAGGTCCAATGGACGAACACTAGAAACTCATGTTTGCCGACATGAGGAATTGTCATGGCGACCATATATTTTTGGGGTACACAAGAATCCCCTAAGTTATACTTGTATTTATGTATCATGGAGGGCGGAGTGTACATGGGAATCCCCTACCCCTATACTATCTCCGATTCATACGGCTACACATATCGGGGCCCATTCAGGGGGTAACACTGGACCCCTATATCCCCCACCTATATTTAAATAACCTAAACCTCATTCCAACTCATTCAAATCCTAAAAACTTCACTTTTCTCTTTGAATTCAAACTTCTCTCATAAAACACAAACTAACCCGACACTTAAGTAAAGGCTAAATTGACACTTATTTGAGATACCAACTTGTCCCAACACTCTAAAAACAAGTTCCAACTTTGGTTTTGCTTGAGTTCTTCATTATTCACTTCCGGTTCATCATAAAAGAGGTAACCTTCTTGGCTCCTAATGGTTATGTATTGATCTATTTACTGTTTAATCACGTTGATATATGTATTCTGTTTCAAGATATATAGAACCTGCTTGTATGTAGGAGTCTTGAAGTAGCCTAAAATCATAATGTAGGGCCTTGTTTTTAAGAAAAATCTAAAGTTAGGCCCCAACCGAAAGTTGAACTTGAATGAATAAAAGTAATACCACTAGTTGAGCATATTTGTTTGCATTGAAAAATGTGATTTATTATAGGTGTGAGAACATTGGACCTATTGGGATTTTAAATTGGTTATAGGGGTGTGAAAATTATGGAAAAATTCAAACTTTTTAAATTTTAAGTTTGTCTTCAACTTTTGTTATCCCTTACTTTTGTTGGAAACTACAACTAGTTTTTCAGGTACATATGGCAGCTAAAGTTTTGAAGCAGATGAAGATCGATACCTTGAGGAGACGGGCAGAGTCTCCTAATCCTAGAGGTTCGGTGGAGGAGTACCCGAGGTAGCGACGTAGAGATATTGCAGTAGGGGTGACATGCAGAGTCACGAGAGAATAGACACACCAGGTTGCTCAGACAGCTATAGCCCAACCAAGGATGAAGTCAGCAAGGATGTCACCCCCATACACTCCTCTACCTGATGATGAAGAGGAGACAAATTCTGAGTCTACTCCACAAGTTACTGCTCAGGACCCCCAGTCTGAGAAGGGGTCCAGAATTTATATAAGGAGGTAAAGCAAGATGAGTCTGAGAAGGGGTCCAGAATTTATATAAGGAGGTAAAGCAAGATGAGTCTGAGGTGGTGCCCCAGACTAAAGAGGGTAGCACAACTCCTGTACAGCAGACAGATGCACCCTATTCTGAGAAGGGTACAGAGAAGGCTACCCACAATGCATTAGTACAATACGAGCAGAGTCCCGTTTCCGCACATACCTCAGATGCACCTCCAGAAGAGACATCAGAGGTGATGTGTGGAAGGGATGTGGAAGATATTTACCATTGGAAGTCTTGTTTGGGAGGCAGGCAGGCCTACAAGGTACATTTATTAGGAGCGCCGAATTGACCTATCAGGCCTATATCAAGTACCACTATTATGGGAGACATTTTGTAGATATCAGTAAGAGTGGATGACTAGTCCACTCGATTCCTACAGCCCAGTTATGGTACAAGAATTTTATACATCCTATCAAGCTATCAAAGACCTTTCTATGCGCAGACATCCAAGCCTAGTGAGATTTAAGAGGCAAGGCTTAATCATACACTGGTTAGAGGGGTCAAAGTTGACATTTTGATAGAGACTATCCGTAAAGTTATCTTTGGCCTAGATTACATTACTCCTGCATCTACATCTGAGTGTGACCACAAACTGAGGGTCGCACGTGATCAACATATCATGTGGGAGGCTGAGTATCAACGAGAGAGTGTTGAGTTATCTAGGTAGATATCTAGTTATATTTCACCTTTGGGTGATGCGACCCCATAGATTAAGGGCCATGTCGAGATCAATAAGGGCACAAGTTTTGGTAGTTTCTGATTAGATACCAACTGATACCCACTTCTTCGGATAATACATTAATGTGGGAGGGAGAAACACTGGTTGCTTGTATTATGGTCGGATATATTGTTGATTTTCCTGCCATCCTCAAGCATGAATTACATGGTAGAGCATTTGGGGAGTTGACTAATCTTTCGTTCCCCTACATGATTTAGAGGTTGTGTGATGAGGCTAGTGCGCTTGAGATATCAGACATATACAAGAGGGTACTTATGACAACGACTGCACAGATAAGGACTATAAAGGATCTGGCATGCCCAGGACCTTCTAAGAGATCGAGAGAGTAGGCAGCAGCACCACGGGCCCAGATTGGGGGCCCATCAATTTCCAAAAAGCCTGATGAGGCACATCTAGGTGATGTAGGCGTTATTATTGATATGGATATAGAGGAGTAGAAAGATTCTCCAAACTCTAGTACGCAGGGTGAGAGGACACTAGCTACTTCTTCTGCCTGGGCTTCGACTTTAGAGCTGGTGGGTGTACCTACAGAGCCTACTCGCCCATCCACTATAGCTCCTACTTCAAGTATGATTACTCTATTTAACGAGTTTTTAAAGAGCTTAGTAGACAGCCAGAGGGATACCAATGCTAGGATGAAGGTTGTTAAGACTGAGATGACTACCTTTTATGAGTAGAAAAGATCAGGTGTTAGGATTAGATTTAAGCAAGAAGATGCTTGGTTGGAGGCAGCACTGAGATTTGTACTATCCAAGCTATATGACAACTTTAATACATAGCTCAATGAGTTTGAGAGATAGGTTACAGTCCAATTCATAAAGACAGATATGTCGGATCTATCCCAGATAAGGGTTGGAGTTTGATGTATTACGAGTAGAGGTACACTCTCTCACAGAGAGTCATATAGTATCCACTCTCTTAGTTATACCCTACATGATCCAAATATCATCTCCATGCACACCAATATAGTTTGATTTAATCACAGAGGGTGAAGAGGAGGTCCCAGCAGTTGGGGCCAAGAGAGGTCACATAGATAACTTGCAGAACCCTGATTGGCCATATTACCAGGCCATTAGAAAGATCAGACATGATTTGATAGAGTCTGCATTTGTCGATAGGTAGAGGCATGTATTTATAGCAGTGAGTGTATCATCTAGTAGTGCACCGCTACCACCACCGTTTCCGCCAGTAGATATGCCCCCATCTAGGGATGCTCATAATTTAGGAGCTTAGTATGTCCCAGGTATGTTCTCACTTCCCTTTATTTTACTTTGTTCTAGCTCATTGAGGATAGTGCACAATTTTTAGTTGAGGGTGGGAATACCTTGCCACCATGGATTTTTTTTATTGGGCTTCTTTTCCTGTCGGCCGCGGTATATGATGTGTGAGTAGATGCTAATACATTTGAGGCTTTTAACTAAGAATAATTGCAAAGCCTTAATCAAATTTTGTGGTTTTTGATTTTTTCTATTTGATATTGTAGTAAAAGTCAAGATACAAGAGAACTAGGAATAATGGAAGTAAAAGAGTTGATTTCTGAGCAAGTAAAGAGGGATAAGTCGGAAGCCTTGTGATAAGCTATCAGAGTTGTTGTCAGCCGTAGACAGAGAATGAGCTTTAACTAGAATTCGTGATGACATCTGTGATAAGCCATTAGAAATGTGATAAGCTGTCAGGCTCATCGTTAGTCTTAGGCAAGGAATGGGATTTGAAGTGAAAAAGCAATGATAATTCTGATAAGTCATCACATGTCTAATAAGCCATCACGTCTCATCGTCAACCTAAGCCAGAGATTGTCAAAAGTGAAGAGGAGCTGACGACATTCCTAATAAGTTATCAGACTCCTGATAATCCACCACAGACGTCGTCGCCTGTCCGAGAAAATACTGTGATTTATGATTTCGTTTCCATAATTAGGTTGAAGTATTTAAAGCATATGTTAGGGTTTTCTAATAATGAGGAAATTGACATTTTGAGAATCTCTTCTCTCTAGTTTTCTGACTTGAACTTTACAATTATTTTTGGAGAGATTATTCCAATTGTTTTGGGATTTTCTACTGTGAATCAAATCTGAGAAACACTTGTTTCTATTCATCTTGCTGTAAGTTCATATATCAAACTATGAATTCAACTTGTTGTATTGATTATTTTATTATGAGTAGCTAAATGATGATAGGCGAAATTACGCGCCTATATCAATATATTTTGCCCATATTTTAGCCTAGTTTCGAGAACTAATTATCTATTTCGTACACTTTTAGTCCTTTTTCCTGTAAATGAGCTAACAAATGTGATTAGGAAAGTTTCAGGTATAAATGATGCAAAATACAGCAATTTATGGCTTACTTGACGCAAAAGAAAGCTCACAAACGAGATGGAAAGGAGCTGGACGCATAAAGGACTAAATCTGCTGCATGGAAAATCTGTCCCGGGCTAAAACAGCATTTCTGAAGACTTTGGGACTTACAGACACAAAGCTGGATTTTTGCCATAATACATTAACCTAGTGCAATTAGGTTATGTGTTTCATCATTCTATTTGGATTATAATTTTGTAACCTTACCCTAGTACAATTGGGTCAAGGATTTCATTAGTATATTAGGATTTGGTTATTTATTTTATTAGTTTAGTAGGAGTAGGATAGGAGTATTATAAATACCCTATCATGTTAGAGATTTTAGAGGGGGGGGAGACATTCTGACAATTCATTCATCTCCTTACAATTAAGACATCTTCCTACAACCCATTCTCAATTCTTCATTCTTCTACTCTTAAATTCCACAACAAGAGAATCGTTACTTGCTACGGAATCACTAAAACCACACGCCAAACACCTACTATTCACGCCATCCACCATGCAAAACGTGATATCCTTCGCATTCATGGGTAACTAAATCTCTTAGTTGGGGTTATGGAAGCCGAATGAGTTACTATCTATAGCTATGAGTTTGTGAGTTCAAGACAAGTATATTGCTTATATCATTATTCTCTTCATCTTAAATCTACATTCTTTGCGGTTCAAACACAAGAACACGCCATTCTAACATCTAACCTGTTCGAGAGAAAGGTTATTTGTCTAGAAAAGAAGACGCATAGACCAACGCCAGTCTAACATCTGACTTGTTCGAGAGAAAAGTTATTTGTCTGGAAAAGAGATAATGTCAAGGTAGTAGGACACCCTTTCCTATTAAAAAGCTAGTGCCGTACCTGGACTAACTTCTTGGAGAATTCGTACCGTTAGTCACGCTTTAAGCTCGAGAGAGTTAAAGTGAAATAGTCCTTGTTTAGGTCGAGAGACGCTTGGATTTACCATCGACTACAATTCTCTATAAGCAATTACATGTCAAGACTCTACACACTCATAGCCAATAGAGACGTATACCTCAGAAGGTGGACATAACCCCAACGCCTCAATTCTCATTGTTTACAACACACGTGACAATCTCTCTTTATTTTGCTATTTTCGGTTCTTACATTCTTGTTTTGGTTACATACTACAATCCCCCCTTTCCTACGAAACTTGCACTAAAAGTCTAGTAATTTCTCTTGCTTGTTGGCCAAGCTATTCTCTGTGGGATCGATACCCAACCCAGGTTGGGTTCTATATTTGCTAACGACCGCTTTACACTCCCACGAGAGCTGTAGATTGAGCGTTATCACTAAATTCCCTTAACCCGAGTTGTGGGATATATGAGTTTGGGTTTGTAACATTACTAAGTGTTCAAGATTCTAATGGTGGTAGAAACTTCTTGTTAATTCCATTATTTTATACTCTGACTATTGGTTACAAACAACAGGCCTTGCTTACTGGTGATTTTCGTGAGATAAGAAATCAACCCTAGTAAGAAGTGAATTATCAACAGGGACTTGGAAGCATCAAATTTTCATTTAATAATTAATGTTGTAACAAGATTAATTAACTTGAGATAACATCCTATTATGAAAGATAAATTCCCTAAGTTTGAGAGAATTAGGTGGTTAAATGTCTAAATAGGTTGAGAAACATTTATACATAACTTTAACAAGGATAGTCTGTTGTTCCTACCTACTATAAGAATCTTGAACCATTACTAGCATCTGTCAAATCCCAACACCCATAGTGAACATAACTCTTTTTTTCCTTATCATATTGATTTTAAACACTAAATTGAGAAGTAATTATTTGTTACCTTTCCAAAAAAACTCCATTCATAGGAAACTGATAACTATCAGTTGATTAACCCGCAGATAACTCAAATTCACACCATATTCCCTGTGGGATTCGACCCTAACCTAGTTGGGTTATATATTGACAACAATTACTTATATTCTAGTTAGAGAGGTGTAGTTTGAGCATTATCAAAAATGGTGCCGTTGTCGGGGAATACAGTTGTAAATTAAAGTTATGTGATCTAATTGACTGTTAGTCAAGTTTCCTAGTTTTATGTTTATTTGTTGTTTTTGTTTGCTACCGGACTTTTGTGGTGCATTCCCAGAACCAAAAGTTCCGGAGAACCATTATTATCATTTAATCTGGAACCGCAACTAATTGGTAAAATAGCAGACCAGTAGGAGGCTGACAGGTTAGCAGCCTTAGCTAGAGCTTAGGTGAATGTCCAGAATGATGGTCAACAAGTACGGAATCCAAATCCTAAGGATAATGACTTGGGAGATGAAGTGTTGCTAAACCCAGGTAACCTAAGGTGTGCAAAGCAAATAGCTGCACCAGTACAGCGTAATGCTAACGAGAACCATCCATTCCAAGGAAGGCAAGATCACCAGCCAGTCCAGTATGACCTCAATAATAATGATGATGCAATTGATAGAGCAGGTACAACGGGTGAAATTATTCCTCCACCGTTAGCACCTGGGGAGAAATTCAACATTATGAGTACTATGATTCAACTCCTTAATCTGAAGGGGTTGTTTGGTGGCCTTCCTGGGGATGATCTGAACTTGCATCTGGTGAATTTTTTCACCATTTATAAATCTTTTGATAACCCAGGAGTGGGTCAGAATGTTATCCATTTGAGATTGTTTTTGTTGTCTCTGTCTGGAGAGGCAACATTGTGGATTAATTAGCTAACACTTGATTGTATAACCAACTGGAGGCAGTTGAAAGAAGCTTTCCTAGAAAGGTTCTTTCCACTTTCTAGGAGGGTATAGTTGAGAGATGAGATCAGCAATTTTAGATAGCTCCCAACTGAAGCCTAGCATGAAACCTGGGAGAGATTCAAAAAGAAGCTGACGCAGTGTCTGAACCACAACATGAAGAACATACACTTGATGGAGACTTTGTACAGGGCTCTTAACTCTGTGACAAAACTGATTATAGATAATGTTGTTGGTGGTTTGTTTATTGATCTTACATTCCCAGATACTTCAGAAATGCTTGAGAGAATGACCAAACAGAGTAGGGTATAGCATACTAGGGACTCTATGGTAGCAAGCCCCACTATTTCTGTTGGTATGATTATGGAACAACACAGAAGAGATGAGAAACGTGATCAAGACATGGCTTACCTAAAAATGCAGATGGACTTACTAACCAAGCATTTACTATCTGGTAAAACTGAGAAAGTGAAGACTGTGGGATCACAAAGCAAAGTGGAGTCTAACTCAGAAGAAGAGGCAAACTATGTAAATAATCAAGGGGGTTTTCGAGGAAATATCCAAGGAAATCAAGGTCGGACATATTATGATAAGGCTGGATATAAGAACCAGGAGGAAGGTAATTGGAGGAGCAATAATGATAGGAGCGGGTTATAAGTCCCTCCTAAAAATCATGAGGCTGCTACAACAAGTTCTAAAAAGGCGTCCCTGGAGGACATGATGGCTAAATTATTAAAGAAAGTGGAGGCTACCAACTCAGGGGTAACTACCATGAAGACCAATTTGTTCTTTATGAGTTAGTCTGTAAATTTACACTCTACTTTGATCAAATAGTTGGAACAGAAAATAAGCCAACTATTAGTAGCGTTGAACCAGAGGAAGAGTGGAGTGTTACCAAGTGATACAGTTTATAATACGCGAAGTGATGACTCATGTATGGCAATTACCACTAGGAGTTGTAAAATATTGCCTGGACCTTCCGTGGGCAAAAGTTTGATTGAAGATATGACTGAAGCAGATGATGAACCCAAAGAAGAATGTCCAGTGGAGTCTGGGAAGCTGGATGGTTCTGATGATGCTTCAGAACAAGGAAAAGAGAAGGAAAAGGAAGTAGTGGTGAAAACTCTCCCAAGACCACCACCTTCCTTTCCGCAAAGATTGAAAAAGAAGGTTGATAACATAAAATTTAGTAAATTCATGGCAATATTGAAGCAGTTAACAATAAATATGCCTTTGGTGAAGGAACTCGAGCAAATGCCAGGGTATGCTAAATTCATGAAGGACCTTATGATGAAGAAAAGAGCGGTGAAATATGAACCGAAGGATAATATCTATCATTGTAGTGTTATTTCTATGAGGTCCTTCATGCAGAAGAAGGCAGACCCAGGAGCATTCACAATTCCTTGTACGATTGGGTCTCTAGAATTCGCTAAGGCCTTATGTGATCTGGGAGCGAGCATTAATATGATGTCGCAGGTTGTATATAAAAATCTGGGTTTGGGAAATCCTACACTCACCAACATGCAACTCGTGATGGCGGATAGGTCAGTAAAATGACCTATTGGTATTTTTTATGATGTATTGGTGAAGGTAGCTAGCTTCATATTTCCTGCAGATTTTGTCATTCTAGATTATGAGGTGGACTTCGAGGTGCCCATAATATTGGGTCGACCTTTTCTCACAATCAAAAGTGTGTTGATTGATTTGTGAGCTAATGAGCTCTTATTTAGGATGAATGATGAGGTGGTGTAATTTGATGTGTGCCAATCTGTGAAGTAGCATAAAAAATGAGTGTGTTCTCAATTGTTGATGTATATTATGAGGATAAGAAGGAGGTGTCAATAAAGAAGAAACTTGTTGTCGAGCCTTTAGCCGCATTTTTGATAAATTTTGATCGTTAAGGTATTGAGGAGTATGAAGAGACTATTTGTACTTTGTCAGGAATGAGTTCATACTCTTATGCTCCTAAGAAGCTAGATATTGATCTTGCTAATCAACCAACACCATCGGCTAAGCCATCCATTGAAGAGCCACCATATTGGAATTAAAGGAACTGCCAAGGCATTTAAGGTACGTGTTTTGGAGAAAAGAAAACATGCTACCCATTATTATTGCAGCTAATTTAGGACAGCAGCAGGTAGAAGCACTTATTTCAGTACTTCAGAGGTACAAAAGAGCAATAGGATGGACTATCACAGATATTATTGGCATTCCTCCTAGCATTTGCACGCATAAAATACAACTTGAGAAAGATTGTACTCCAACCATTGAGAACCAACGCTGTATTAACCCACCAATTCAAGAGGTGGTTAAGAAGGAAATTATTAAGTGGTTGGATGCAGGAGTGGTTTACCCAATTTCTGATAGTAAAAGGGTGAGCCCAGTTCAATGCGTGCCCAAAAAGGGGGCATGACTATTGTTGCAAATGAAAGACATGAGTTGATTCTACTCAGGCCTATGACTGGGTGGAGATTTTGCATGGACTACCGCAAACTAAACTCATGAACTTTGAAAGACCACTTCTCGATGCCCTTTATGGACCAAATACTTAATCGATTGGCCGAAAGGGGGTGGTATTACTTCTTGGATGATTATTTTGGATATAACCAGATCTGTATTACTCCTAACGACATTCACATGCCCATGTGGATCCTTTGCATTTAAGAGGATGTCGTTTGGGCTATGCAATGCACCTGCTACTTTTCAACGGTGCATGATGTCTATTTTCTCATATATGGTGGAGAAAACCTTAGAGGTGTTTATGGATGATTTCTCTATGGTAGGAGATTCGTTAGAGTTGTATTTGGAAAACCTGAGTATGGCCTTGCAGTGATTAATTAGGAGAAATGCCTCTTTATGGTAAAGGAAGACATCATTATCGGGCACAAAATTTCAGCAAGAGCCAAGGTTGAAGTTATTGAGAAACTACCACCTCCTATTTTAGTGAAGGGAGTGCGTAGTTTTCTTGAACATGTTAGCTTTTGTTGGAGGTTTATAAGAGACTTTTCGATGGTTGCAAATCCACTTTGCAAACTTTTGGAGAAAGAAGTAAAGTTCCCCTGCGATGATGATTGCTTGAAGGTATTTGAATGCCTTAAAAAGAAGCTAGTTGAGGCCCCTATCATTGTTGCACTGGACTGGTCAAAACCGTTTGAGATCATGTGTGATGCAAGCGGTGTTGCCCATGGAGTTGTATTGGAACAAAAGAAGGACAAACTATTTCATCCAATATATTATGCCAGCAAAGCACTGAATGAAGCATAAAAAAACTACACTGTCATTGAATAAGAACTCTTGGTTGTAGTGTATGCTCTTGAGAAATTCAGGGTTTACCTGCATGGGGCCAAGGTGGTGGTCCACACTGACCATGTAGCCTTGAGGTATTTGATGGCTAAGAAGGATGCAAAACCAAAGTTGATTAGATGGGTGTTGCTGTTACAAGAATTTGACTTTGAAGTCAAATATAGGAAGGATTGTGAAAACCAAGTTGTGGATCATCTATCTAGAATGGAAGGTGAGCACGCAACTAATGATGAAATAGAGATAAATGATGCATTTCCTGATAAGGAGATCTTAGTTGCTGCTATGGATAAAATATCTTGGTACGCTAATTTTCCAAATTATGTTGTGAGTGAGGTCATTCCAGAAAACCTTTCTTTCCATCAAAGAAAAAAATTCCTTCATGATGTGACACATTACTTCTGGGATAAGTTGTACCTTTTTCGGTGATATACTGATAATATTATAAAGAGATGTGTGCCAAAAGTGGATGTATTGTATATATTGGAAGAATGTCATGCTTCCCCAGTTGGAGATCACCATGCAGATGACTGAATAGATAGGAAGGTGTTGCAGAGTGGCTACTATTGGCCAACATTGTTCAAGGATGCTCACGAGTTTTTGCTGAAATGTGACCAATGTCAGAGGCAGGGGTCGATCTCCAAAAGACATGAGATGCCTTTGACTAAGATGCTTAAAGTAAAATTATTTGACGTTTAGGGCATCGATTTCATGGGTCCTTTTGTAAGCTCGTATGGGATAAAGTATATTCTAGTTGCTATTGACTATGCCTCGAAATGGGTCAAAGCTGTTACCTTGTTTGATAATAAAGGAAAGAGGGTTGTTGCTTTTCTCAAGAAGAACATCTTCTCTCACTTTGGAGTACCACGTACTAGTATAAGCGATAGAGCATCTCATTTTTGCAACAAAGTATTTTGAGCTGCCTTAGCAAAATATGGGGTGAAATAGCATAGAGTATCCACTCCATATCACCCACAAACTAATGGTAAAGTGGAGGTGTCAAATTAAGAGATTAAAGCCATCCTAGCCAAAATGGTGAATGCTAGTTGGCAAGACTAGTCTTAAAAGCTCGATGATGCCTTATGGGCATATCGAACCACTTTCAAGACACCCATTGGTATGTCACCATTCCAGTTAGTCTATGGAAAATCATGCCACTTACCAATAGAGCTAGAGCACAAGGCTTTATAGGCACTCAAAAAGTTAAATTTTAATTGGAAAGAGGCAACAGAGCTAAGACTGGGACAACTGGATGAAATGGATGAATTCCATCTTAGGGCATACGAAAGAGAAGACCTATACAAAGAAAACATGAAGAAGTATCATGATTGGAGGATCGAGAAATGATATTTCCAAAAAGGTGACTTGGTGCTTCTGTTCAATTCCAAACTCAAACTGTTCCCAGGTAAGCTTAAATCCAAGTTGTCATGCCCATTTAGAGTTAGTCAAGTCTGCTCATCTAGAGTAGTATAACTTGAAAATGAAAACGGCAGCATCTTCAATGTTAATGGGCAACGAATCAAACTTTATATCGATCCAAAAGACTCAATTAAAAGTATTGCTACTATCTATCTCGATGAAGTCTAAAGTAATCGAGATACCTGAGTCGTGCTGCGACGTTAAATTAAGCGCTACATGGGAGGCAACCCATGATCCCCGTACTTGATCTACTCTAGGTATACCCTAACCCTTAGTTCAGTTTTTCTTTGATTTTAAGTTGAGGGTGTAGGGTGAATTGTTGTTGTAACATTTTGTAGTTGACTAGAAGAAATACAAGCACCTGAGGCAATTAACATGGTTTTGTTATTTTGTAAACACCTTTCAAATGGTCTGATTGTTTAACTGTGTGATTTGCATCTAATGTGACCACTGTGCATCTTGTTATGGTATCAGTTTTAGTGACTTGATAATCATTGCTAAACAATTGCATGAAATAGATAAGTAGTAACTTATGATATACTTGTGTTCCATGTGTGTGTGTGATCTTACTTAGTTCTCTTTGTATGTTGAATCTAGAACTTGCCCGGTTAGTCTTACCTAGATTGAAGGATGGGGGTTAGGAAAGGATCATAGGCTGTTTTGATATTAGCCACTTTTAGCCTAAATGACCTCCCTGTATGCATAATATCCCTTTATCCCTATTTTGAGCCTAAATCTCCTATTTCTTTTTTCATGATACCTATCACCATCTCATTTATATCATAATGAACCTATTTTATCCCTTGGACACTGTGCACCTTAACTTAGGCAAATGGCCTAAGTTGAGGGTGACTATCATAAGGGTGCATAATGTAAAATGAGTATGAAGAAAGGTAGAATAAAATAAAAGAATAAAAATTTAGGTGCGGTGGAAAAGAACAAGAAAAGAAAAGTTGTGAAAAAAAAGAAGTGATTATAGAAAAGACCGCACTCATCCTGAATATGTGTGATCAAGAAAAGAGAAGAATAGAAAAAGGTTAATAAGTGAGACCCTAGAAGCTAGTGTAGTGTCAAGGAGGCTTAGTCACTTTAAATATCATCGAGTATCATACTAGCCCCTAGCCTACATTACAACCCAAAGAGAAGACCTATAGTGATCCTAACTGACCTGTCTGAAAATCTTGGTAATGAAAATAAGGGCAAGCCTATGGTATTTGGCATACATTGATTGGAACTTCATTCTGAGAGTAAGTGTCTTTTGACTGTCCCCATGGTTACATATGTGATATCTGATATAAGTAGAGTGGTACTTCTTTGTAGTGAGGGAACACTGGTTATGTTGCTAGTTGCTAACTTGTTTGGATAGTGTAATATTGGTACATGCATGGTTGTTGTTGCTGAATTGATGCCATATCTTGATTCTTGTGTGTTGCATTTTTATTCTTCAATAATATGCACAGTTGTTGTTTTTAACTTAATTGACCTTGGAGATGGTGAAGATGTTTTGAGATAATATGGATGGTTGACTGCTGAATGTACTTTGTATCCTCTTCGTTGTGTTTTAGTTGCTTGAGGACAAGTAATTATTTTAAGTTGAGGGCGTTGATGTGTGAGCAGATGCTAATACATTTGAGGCTTTTAACTATGAATAATTGCAAAGTCTTAAGTAACTTTTGTCGTTTTTGATTGTTTTCTGTTTGATATTGCAGTAAAAGTCAAGATGCAAGAGAACCAGCAATAATAGAAGTAAAAGTGTTGATTTCTAAGAAAGTAGAGAGAGAAGTATAACTGACGACTTATCTGATAAGTCATCAGCCTTATGATAAGCTATCAGAGTTGTCGTCAGCCTTAGACAGAGAATGAGCTTCAGCTGGATTTCATGACAATATCTGTGATAGGCCGTCAGAAGTGTGATAAGCTGTCAGGCTCGTCATTAGGCTTAGGCAGGGAATGGGATTTGAAGTGAAAAAGTGATGAAAATTCTGATAAGTTGTCACATGTCTGATAAGCCATCACGTCTCATCATCAACCTAAGGTAGAGATTGCCAAAAGTGAAGAGGAGTTGATGACATTCCTGATAAGTCGTCAAACTCCTGATAAGCTGTCACGCACATCATCGTCTTTCTGATAAAATACTATGATCTATGATTTTTTTCCATAATTAGGCTGAAGTATTTAAAGCATATGTTAGGGTTTTCTAATAAGGGAGGAATTGACATTTTTAGAATCTCTTCTCTCTAGTTTTCTGACTTGAACTTTACAATTATTTTTTGAGAGGTTATTCCAATTATTTTGGGATTTTCTACTATGAGTCAAATCTGAGAAACACTTGTTGTTATTCATCTTACTGTAAGTTTATATATCAAACTATGAATTCAACTTTTTTTCTTGATTATTTTATTTTAAGTAGCTAAATTCCCTTAACCCAAGTTGTGGGATCTATGGGTTTGGCTTTGTAATGTAACTAAGTGTTTAAGATTCTAACGGTGGTAGAAACTTCTTGTTAATTCCATTATTTTATACTCTGACTATTGGTTGCAAAAAATAGGCCTTGCTTACTGGTGATTTGCTTGAGATAAGAAATCAACCCCAGTAAGAAGTGAATTATCAACAGGGACTTGGAAGCATCAAACTTTCATTTAATAATTAACGCTCTAACAAGACTAATTAACTTGAGATAACATCCAGTTATGAAATATGAATTCCCTAAGTTCGAGAGAATTAGGTGGTTAAATGTCTAAATAGGTTGAGAAATATTTAGACATAACTTCGATAAGGACAGTCTGTTGTTCCTACCTACTATAAGAATCTTGAACCGTTACTAGCGTCTGTCAAATCCCAACACCCATAGTGAACATAACTCTGGTTTTCCTTATCATATTGATTTCAAACACTGAATTGAGAAGTAATTATTTGTTACCTTTCCAAAAAAACCCATTCACAGGAAACTGATAACTATTAGTTGATTAACCCGCAGATAACTCAAATTCATACCATATTCTCTGTGGTATTTGACCCCAACCTAGTTGGGTTATATATTGACAACAATCGCTTGCATTCTCGTAAGAGAGGTGTAGTTTGAGCATTATCAATATGATTGTACAATCGGCATATCTAGGATAATTTTGTATCATATTGTGTTTTATTTCAGATTGTGTTTTGTTTTTGTGTAATTAGGAGATTTTTATGTATTTAGGGTAGTAGTCATATTTTGATTGATTTTTGATACCCCTCCAAAATTTTATGTGTAAATGTATATATGTGTGAACATTGTGGATCTTGTTATGGCATTAGAATTAAGGTTATGATAATCACTTGCTAGCAATTGCATGAATCAGATAGGTAGTTGTTGGTTATATTGACTCTGTGTTGTGTGTGAGAGAGATACTACCCAGTTCCCTTTATGTGTTAAATTTAGAACTTGCTTAGTTAGTCTAGCCTAAGTTGAAACATAGTCAGTTAGGACAGGATCATAAGCCATTTTTTATTTCAGTCCACTTTTAGCCAAAATGACCTTCCTTATGTGAATTATATCCCTTGATCCCTGTTTTGAGCCTTGTAGCCTATTTTTCTTGATTCACCTATTCACCTTCCCATTTGTGCTATAGTGAACCTATTTTGGTACTGGTCCTTCTTGGACATTGTGCACCTCAACTCAGGAGAAAGGCCTAAGTTGAGGTGGATATCATAGGAGTGCATAATGTAAAGTGCTATAGAAATATAGTGCCTACAATGCTTAAAACAAGGAAAATATGCGAGTTTTTGAGGTTATTTTGTTAGATATGATGAGTTTTGGGTATGTTTTGCAGAAAATCATGTTTTGGATGCTAAGTTCGTGAAAAAGGTGAAAAAAGGTATTTTTGGCTACTTTTGGAGCAATCATGGATGTTTGGGACACTTTTCATCTTGTTCGTGATCAAAGCACATTTGAGAATTGAAGAAGAGTTGAAAAGAGGAATCCCAGCACTTACTAAGTCAACCTACGGACCACATATAGGACCTAAGACCGCAAGTAGGCAAAGTAAGTGCCAGAAGTCCAAACTACCAAGAGCTGATTTACAGGATTTTTCATTCGGTACCTGCGCCCTATACTTGCGCTCACCCTGCTGACTGTAGGTACTACCCGTACCTAGGATCAGGGCACATGTACAGACCATATATGGCCACCGACTCTTTTTTCTCCTATTTCATTCAGGCTTTGGTTTTTAGGATTTCCTTATGTACTATAAATACCCTTTTTATGTGTTTTTTAGTAGGAGTTACGCACTATTGATACTCACAAACATATTTTGATTCCAAGATTCAATTTTGAACTTGGGATTCTCTTGTATTGACTTTAGTTGATTATAAATTGTGGTTGTAGGTTTTTACACTTCCTATCATTGTGATTTTATCTATGCTTTCGATTATGAATGATATTGATTTTTTCTCTAAGCTATACCTCCTCTCAGAAGATGATATGGTCTTTGTCAAATATAGTAACCCAATGATGGTTTGGGTCGAATCCCAAGGGAATACGTGGACACGTGGATTTTAGATGTTGTAATCAACAAGAAAGAACTAGAAAAGTAAATAGGGGATTTGAATGGAGATATCAAATATTCAACAGGAAAGAACTAGAAAAGTAGATGGGGGATTTGAATGGAGATATCAAATATGGAGTAAATATCAAATTTAGTTGTGATCAATATTGGTGAATACTACGATTGTGTTCCCCCTGGATTCTCAACTTTGTAGGCTTATCGTGCTATGTTGAACCAACCTAATACCTTATATGCGGAATTGATAAGTTTTGTACTATCTACAGTCTTATGAATGAGTAGATAAATTTCACCCTTTACCTTTTGAGTCTCAGGATATCGCATTACTAACCCTTATCTTGATCCCAGTTAACTATTATCTTTTGAGTCTCTAGTTATTAGATGAAATCTAACCATCTTACATAGATAATACCTAGTAGAGTGGATCGACAGCTAAAGTCCAAATTATTGTTATCATTATCTTTTCCTAGTCACTACTCCTACTTTTGGAGTAAGTAGCAATAATCTAGGCTGGATCTTAACATTGTCCACCACTAAGAAATCTATTATAGTGAAGATAATGCAATGTATGCCATGAGTATTAGTTCAATTCAACAATCACGCTTCCCTTACTTCATTAATCCGCTAGGGTTTCCACAACATTAGCTATGGGTTATAGCCGCTCATGTTTGTAAAGAAATCAATAACATTGATAATTGAAAGCATAGATGAAATCACATTGATACGAAGTGTAAGAACCAACAACCGTTACTAAATTAATCAACTGAAGTCAATACAAGAGAATCCCAAGATCAAAATTAAATTTTGGAATCAAAGTATGTTTGTAAATATCAAAAGTGTGTAACTCCAACTAAAAAACACATAAAGGGTATTTATAGTACATGAGAAAATACTAAAACCAAAGCCTTAATGAAATAGAAAAAAATAGGATCGGTGGCCACATATGTCTGTACTTTCTCCCTGACCCAAGGAGCAGGTAGCACTTTCGATCTACGCTTTCCCTGAACCTAGGAACAGGTACTACCTGCGGTTATTAGGGTGGGTACAGGTACCAGGATTCAAAAATCCTGCAGGTCACCTCTTGGGAGTTTAGACTTCTGGCACATACTTTGCCTACTTGCAGTTTGTAGGTCCTACTTGTGGTCCAGATGGTTAGGCTTGATATTTCGACACCTAGGCATGTTTTGACATTTGTAAAGGCTATATCTTCTTTGATGGAGCATATTCGAGCTCATCAATTTGATGATACGGGATTGAAATCAATTCGAGACAAGATGTTGAGTGGTGAGGATAAGAGAGCCTCACTTCATTCGGATAGAATTTTGTGGATTGGGGGCTGAGTTTTTGTGTCGAGAGTGGGTGACTAGATCAAGTTGATCTTGGATGAGGCCTATTGTTCCAAATATTCTATCCATTTAGGTGTGACTAAGATATATCGTGACTTGAGATAGCATTACTGGTGGGGTGATATAAGGTGATATGTAATGGATTTCAAGGCTCATTGCTTATGTTGTTAGCGGGTAAAGGCTGAGTATTTAAGGCTGGTGGATTACTTCAGCGGTTACTTATTCTCGAGTGAAAGTGGGAACGGATCACTATAGACTTCGTGAATTCTTTACCTCGTACATATCTTGGTTTTGATAGTGTTTGGGTCATCATGGATAGATTGACCAAGTCATCTTATTTCATTCTAGTTCAGATATCCTTCAATGCTGAGCGGTTGGCCCGTATCTATATTCGTGAGATTATGCGACTACATGGTGTGTTAGTATCTATCATTTTGGATCGAGGTTTGGTGTTCACGTCTCACTTTTGAAAGACTTTTCAGTATGAGTTGGGTACTCGAGTTGATCTTAGCACAGTATTTCACCCCATACTGATGGTTAGTCAGAGCAGACTATTCAGGTTTAGAGGATATGCTTGCATTTGTGTGATGGATTTTAGTGTCCAGTGGGAGCATCATTTGGCCTTAGAGGAGTTTACATATAATAACAGTTACCATTCCAGTATTGATATGGCTAGGACTGGGCATATTTTGGTTTAAATAAAAAAAACAAAAATCGAACCAAAATTTAATTTTGGTTCGGTTTTTTGGTTTTCGAACTGTTTTTAGTTTCAAATTTTAGAAATTCGGTTAAATCGTTTGGTTTTCAAATTTTCAAAAATAAATTGGATAAACCAAAAAACCAAAATTATATAAATAATATATTATGATTTATACATATATATATATATATTATATATGTAAATATACTAAAAACATAATATAATCTGATATAACATATAAATATATAAATTATAATTATTTAGTAACCCTAACTCCTAATATATTGCTTTGCTTTAGACCCTAACATTAACATGAAGGTTGCAGCGACACTCAGTCATCCTCAGTTCATCAGTTTGTTTGAAATTTCAACATCGCCAACGGCAGTCAGCAGTTATTTGCTCAGTTTATCACTACCATCAGCAGTTGTTGCCGAGTGCGTCCACAACCTTCACGCCAATGGCAACGACTCGGTAAGGTCGATATGGTTATTTCATCCATGTTGAATTAATTATATTTGAGAATGAAATATAGGTTTGAAAAAAAGATTATTTTTTTAGAAAAATCACCAATTTTAAATGCTCACTACTTTAATCTTTAAAACTGGAATAAAAATTCAAAATAACCAAACTTAATTTGTAAAAATTAAACCAAACCAAAATAATTTTGATTTGGTTATGATTATCATTTTCGTCAATTCAAAAACCAAAAAACCAAACTGATATTCAGCAATCAAACTGACTGCCTACCCCTAGATGTGGCTCTTTTTGAGGCTTTGTATGGTAGGCATTATCGCTCTCCAATTAGTTGTTTGATATTCTGAGGTTAGACCTTTAGATATAGACTTGCTTTGTGAGTCCTTGGATAGAATTTGGATCATTCAGGATAGACTTAGAGCGGCTCAGAGTAGATAGAAGTGCTATGTATATTGTAGGCTTCGTGCCTTGAGATTTAGGGTTGGTGATAGTTTTTTCCTTTGAGTTTTACCCATGAAGGGTGTGATGAGGTTTGGGAAGAGGGGAAAGCTTAGACCCAGGTATATTGGTTTACTTGAGATTCTTCGGACTGTTGGTGATGTGGCTTATATCGGTTGTTCATCCAGTTTTTCATGTTTCTATGCTTCGTCGTTATATTTCATATGAGTCTCATGTTATTCGTTGGGAGTCATTTTATTTAGATGAGTGGTTGTCTTTCATTGAAAAGCCCATCTCTATTTTGGTTAGGGATATTAGATAGTTGCATTCTAGAGTTATCCCTATTTTTAAGGTTCAGTGACGATATCGACCCATAGATGAGGCTACTTGGGAGGTCGAGTCTAATATGCGTAGTTCTTATTCCCTATCTCTTTATGGATTCAGGTATTTCTTTTGCCTTTAGTTTAAGGACGAACTAGATTTTTAGTGGTGGATGATGTAACGACCTGAAATTTGATGAGATATGTGAAATTTCTAATGTCTTGTAATTTGACTATTTTACCCCTCCCCATAGTTGCATTGTGGTATTTTTGGGGTGTGGGTGTGATTGGCATGATTTCCTATGTATTTTAGTACCATTTATGCAATATTGTGGTTTTTTGTGGCTTTGAAAGCCTTATTTTGGACTTCTATGGTTATCTTTTGATTCGTGCAATGGATGACTAAACGGACTGCGCCAGCAGATTCAGAACGTCATTTTAGTATGGTAACATGGTTGGTGATATTTTATGTCTTTTAAATCTCATTTTAGCCCTCAATTTGAAAAATTATGATTTTGAGTTTTGGGGGTTGACTTTGTGAAAATGATGTTTTTCGAAATTCTGATATCACCATCGAGTCCAGAGCACCGAATTTTGTGTGGTTACATAGTTCATTTACGTATATCGAATTCTGAACAAATCCTAAGCACCCTGTGGATGTTCGTTTTGGACTTAGAAAAATTGGTGCACTGAGTTGCTGGTGCAACATGGATCACAAAGGTTAAAACTCATTTGAGGAATGTGTTTCATGCCTTATGTACCTGGTAACTTGGTATGAGTATAAATAGCCTTATTTTTTCCAATTTTTGCTCATTTTTATCTTACCTCTTGAAAGTTAAACTCTAAAATAGTGTGTGAACTTAAAAGTGAATCTTGTGGGTGCTTGGAAAGCTATATTAACATCTATTTCTTGATTCTCTTACGGATTTAAGGTGAGAATTCACTCTTTTCTTTATCAAATTTCTTGATTAATTGTTCAAAAACCCCTAAAACCTTAATACTTGATTTAGCCCCAAATTCTAAACTTTTTCACTTGAATAATGTTCTTAATCCTATAATGACTAGTTTTTCCCGAACTTCATCTTCAAAACAACTTCGGTTCTTGATTTTAAAATAAATTTCAAAGGCTGTATTTGGTAAAGCGCCAATGATTTTTCTTCAATTTGAACTACGTTTTTAACTCGATTTAACTTGGGTTTTTAACTGTAGATTCCTAAAGATATGGGAAACACATTTGAAGTAAAGTTATGATTTTGCCCTTCTTTTTTAAAAATCCATTTAGGGGTCCATTTTAACTTCAAACCAAAAGTGGACAATATGGGTATCGTTAGCCTTGTTTTGACACATCAATTCTATATTTCTTGGTTTTAGTTGATTTCGAGACCATTTGTGAGAAGTAGGGATTTGTGGTTAAAGTGTTGTGAACCAATTTTAGCCTTTGAGGTAGGTTATGACTTAACTTTTTTGGATTGGGATGGGTAGTAAATGCTGGTCCAAAATGCATGTTAAGGGTAGGAACTAATCATGATAAATGGCTATCTATGTGTTGTGACCGTATGAGGGCCTATATGTGATATAATTGTTGAAATTGAGATATTGTACGATATGTATGATCATGTGGGGTCTTATGTGATGTTGATAGCCTAAAATACATGTGAGTAATTGTATTGTATTATTGAAAATGCCTTTTTGTGGTACCATTGGCGTATTGTGATATATTCATACTTGTTGGCATATGAAACATGTGGAAATTCATGGATGAATAAAAATAATGCGTGAATATTAGCTCACATGGTTGTGGAAATATAACATTGTGATTGGTTGTGGAAATGTATCATTGTGGTTGATTGTGAAAATACTCATTGTGACTAGTTGTGAGAATTACTTCCTCATAGCATACTCATTTATGAAATAAATAGTACCACCGTGGCAAAATCTGAGAAACACTAGCAACACCTTTTATAAAACCCTTCCCGATGGATATGCCGGGAAAGAGATATTATTAAACCTTATAAAACCCTCCCTGAGGGATGTGTCGGAGAGGAGATATGGATATATGGATTATATGTGGGTTGACGAACCCCTCATGGATCCCACGTTGGGAGGCTTGCCTCCGTGGGTGTATACGAAAGTTGTGCGACGACCTTGTGCATCAGCATCATCATCTTCATCATGATTATCTTATTATACATTGCACTTACTTTATTATTTTCATGTTGTGATTGAATTGTCATATTGACTTTCATACCTTTATGTGTTCTATCTTCCGCTAATTTTACGTGACTATCTTATAGACACATGTTCTTCTTTGTTTCTAAGAGTATGTGATATGATGTATATTTGTGTTCTACCTGGTAGCGTTGTTGCAATATATGTGATATGTATACTCGAACTGTTAGTGCAAGCGGTATGGGCTACCGTTGTGGGAAATTTTCTGATTACAGGTGACACGCTCTTATTTTATATTTTATATGCTTTATTTTCTACTTTGCTCGATCGTCCTATGATACCTACTGAGTACAAGTGGATCATACCCATACCTACTGCGCCCTTTTAGTGCTGGTCCTAGTTCAACTGTGCCCCAGTTTGATTGATTCAGGTAATATCTGGTGCCTTCAACGTAGTGGTTGACTTTCAGGCGTCCGGATATATTCTACTAGCTTTCTTATAGACTATGTCTTTACTATCATATCAAAGACAGAGTTCCACTTGTGTTTTGAACTTCTTATATATTTCATTTGGATTTGAGTTGTACTACATACGTTCTTATACTGTTGACACCAGGTTTTGGGAAGTTATGGTTATGTTGTTGATTATATTTTTTCCACATTTATTATACTTATATGGTTCGACTTCATTCTAAAAGCCTTACCTTGGGGGTATTTCTGTATTTTCACCTTTGTGTATTAGTTTGCGTGATAGGCTTACTCGTCAAGATTCGCCGCGATGAGTGTCATCATGACCCTTGAATTTTTATCGTGACATAAAATAAGTAGAAAAATGCCTCAAATCAAACATGCAAATTAAGTAGCAACTTTTTCAAATATTAAAAGTGCAAGTGACAGCAATAAGAACACCATTAAAATCGGTCTAATTTAGTAAAAAAAATCATAATCAATAGGCAATATAAACATAGGAATTGAAAATTTTCTTACCATTATTCAAAGAAAAACACAAATAAACATGTTGAATCAAGAATATTATCTAAAAACTCTCATATTTTGACTAATTTAATCAAGAACAATGCAATTTTCGTGAAAATCCAAGAATGACTATAGAAAAACACAATAAGAAAATATATTAAAATGAATCTAAAACTAATCGGGGGAGAAGATTAAACTTATCTGAGCAAGAGAAGATGAAGGATTTTGATTTGGGGAGGAACAATGGAGAAAAATGTTTCAATTATCTACAAGTATGAAGAAAAATTAGGAAGAGAAATATTTGAGGAGAGAGAGAAGTTGTTGAATTTATTAAATGAATTTTAAAAAAAAAGTTTGAATATTTAATAAATATAAAAAGGTACCTTGTTGTATTTTTACTTACTTAAATTTGATCTCCAACTTTTAAGAATATTAAAGAGGCTCATAACCCCACAACCCTATCCCACTGTTTGTTTTTTTACATATACTAACCCTAGAAAATAAATGAAAAAGAAATTAAGTGGGTATGACCTTAATTTAGTTTTCAAAATTGGTACCATTCTAAATCTTCTCCCGTAACCCTGATATGTTTGTCACAGTAACATTTCTTTTTGGAAAAAATGTGCAAAAAATATTTGTACTTTGACGAAATTTGTAATTACGCACCCAGAATTTTGCGGGGTCCCTATGACCCCTCCTAGACTATTTTTTACCATATTTAACTAACCAAAAATAGAATTGACTATCAATGCCACAAAAGTTTGAACAAGAAGAGTAACATGTATTATTTGAAAACATAAAAAGTATTATAAATTACGACAATTAAAAACTTAAAATATCTAAAGCATATTATAAATATGATTAATTATCTAAATTCTATTTATGTTATATAAATTGAGACCAAAAAACATATATTGAGCTCGTGCTGGCACGGGCCTCCGACATCTAGTTTTTTTTTTCTTATACTAGATGTCGAGGGACCGTGCAATATATGTTACATTTTAGTTTCATATGTGACATAAATAAAATTTAGATAATCAAACATATTTTTAATATGCTTTAGATATCTTATGTTGTTAATTGTCGTAATTTATAATATTTTTTATGTAATTTTTAAATAATGTATGTTACTCTACTTGTTCAAACTTTTGTGGCATCGATAGTCAATTATATTTTGGAATAATTTAAGTTTTTAATTATTGATATTTATAATATATTTTTATAATTCAAATTAAGTGGCGCAAATATAATTTTTAGAGTGAACCAAATATTTTATATCTTTAAGAAAGTTTAAATTTTTATATAACAGATTATGTTTTTAGATACTTTAAGTTGTTAATTATTGTAATTTATAATATTTTTTATGTAATTTTCAAATAATACATGCTACTCTCCTCGTCCAAAATTTTGTGGCGTTGATATTCATTATATTTTTAACTATTCCAATGTAAGGGGCACTGATATAATTCTAAGTCAGCCAAATATTTTATATCTTTTAAATTTTGAAGGTGTTAATTATTGTGATCTATAGTATTTTTTAAGTATTTTTTTGGAATATATAACAGATTAATTTATAATAGATATTTCAAGGCATTAAATATTATAATTTATAATATATTTTATGTTATTTTTAAATAATATATATTACACTCCTTGTCAAAAAAATTGTGGCACAGATAGTCAATTATATTTTTAAAATAGTTTAAATTCTTAATTACTGTGATTTATAATACCTTTCTTTCTTTACAAATTAAGTGACAATGATATAATTTCTAGAGTCGGCCAAATATTTTATACCTTTAAAAAATTTTTAAGTTATTAACTATTGTGATTTGCATGATTTTTTTGTTTTTTTTTAAATATATAACAAATTAAAAAATAAGACAAACAAATTAAAATGGATGATAAAAATAAAGGCAAGGAAAAAGACCAATGAAGTTGTGCCAAAGCAGGCAAATTAACAATTAAAAATTTTTAAGTTTTCAATTACTGTGTTGTATAGTATTTTTTACATATTTTTTGAAAGATATATGACAACTTAAATTTTTTTATAGATATTTTAAATTATTAACTATTATAATTTATAATTCTTTTTATTAATATTTCAATAATATATGTTATTCTCCCTGTCCAAAATTTATTGGCATTTATAGTCAATTATATTTCTTAAATAATTTAATTTTTTAATTATTGTGTTTAATAATACTTTTTCTTCTATTTCAATTTAAGTGACACAATGCTTAGATGACCATAATAATTAATTATGGATGATATAGTAAAATCATGATTGAAACAGCGAAGTAGATATGTCTTAAATGACTTATAGTAACTAATTAGAAGTGATATAACAAAATTATTTTTAAAAAAAATACTTGTGGAAGAAAAATTAAGTGGACCTCATAAAAGACATCAAGTTAATTCAATATTAAATATTATTAATTTTTTAATACTTAAATAATTTTATGATAATTTTTTAATATTAATTTTTTAATACTAAAATAACTTATAATAATTGATTAGTGGCCATATAGTTATATTATGGTTAAAGCAGTTGAAACAGACATGTCATAAATGTTTATTTTACTTTTTTAGATATTATTAATTTTCTAATACGTAGATGACATATAATAATTAATTAGGGGCGATATAGTAAAATTACGGAGCAAGCAGCTAAACGGTCGACAAGCAAGATGACCGAAAGCTTCTCACTCCCTCTCATATTCACTCTTATTATATAGAGTAATGTCATTTTAATATTTTAAGTTATTAATTATTATTATTTATAGTATTTTTAACATCATTCAAATAATTATCCCAATTTATGCAACATCACAAAAAATTTGAGAAATAATTGATTTTCTTATCATGTCTTTTAAATATTTTAAAATTAATAGTTGTAATGTATAGTATTTTTTACACAAATTAAAAATAAATATAATTAATTCTTGAAAAATCCTCAAATAATAATAAATGAAACGTTGAGAAACTTAGTTGTCATTTTAAAAAAAGGACCCTAAGCTCCTCATTCACTCTTAATCATTTTCCAGGCTGCCTCTAAGCTCATCAAAAAGATATAAGTGACACTTTTAGGAGCTTAGTTATCATTTTTGAAAGTTGATCTCAAGCTCCTTTCGTTCTTATTTTTTATATGTCTTTTAAATATTTTAAGTTGTTAATTATTATTATTTATAGTATCTTTATAACATTTTAAATAGTTATCCCAATTTAAGCAACCCTACAAAAAAATTGAGAAGCAATCAATTCTTTATCATGCCTTTTAACTATTTTAACATTAACTATTGTAATGTACAGTAACTTTTTACGTAAATTTTAAATAAATATAAGTAATTCTAGAAAAGTCCTCAAATAATAATAAATGAAACTTTGAGGAGTTTAATTATCATTTTTAAAAAATGATCCTAAGCTCCTCATTCAGAGATATTTTAAGTTGTTAACTGTCGTAATTTATAATACATTTATATAATTTTTGAATAATACATATTACTCTATTTGTTCAAACTTTTGTGGCATAGATAGTCAATTATATTTTTAGAATAATTTAAGTTTTTAATTATTGATATTTATAATACCTTTTTATAATTCAATTTAAGTGGCACAAATATAATTTTTAGAGTCAACCAAATATTTTATATCATTAAAAAAGTTTAAATTGTTATATGATATATTATGTTTTTTAGATACTTTAAGTTGTTAATTATTATGATTTATAATACGTTTTATATAATTTTTAAATAATACATGTTACTCTACTTGTCCAAAATTTTTTGGTATTGATATTCAATTATATTTTTAACTATCCAATTTAAGTGGCACTGATATAATTCTAAAAGTCAACCTAATATTTTATATCTTTTAAATTTCTAAGATGTTAACTTTTGTGATCTATAATATTTTTTACATATTTTTTTGGAATATATAATAGATTAATTTTTTCAGATATTTTAAGTCATTAAATATTTAATTTATAATATATTTTATGTTATCTTTAAATAATATATATTACTCTCCTTGTCAAAAAAAATTATGGCACTGATAGTCAATTATATTTTAAAATAGTTTAGATTTTAATTACTGTGATTTATGATATTTTTCTTTCATTACAAATTAAGTGACAATGATATAATTTTGAGAGTCAGCCAAATATTTTATACCTTTTAAATTTTTAATTTTATTAATTATTGTGATTTGCTTGAATTTTTTTGTATTTTTTTTTTTTGAAATCTATGACAAATTAAAAAAAATAAGACAAACAAATTAAAATGGGTGAAAAAAATGAAGGAAACAAAAAGGACCAATGAAGTTGTGCCAAAGCAGGCAGATTAACCTTTAAATTTTTTAAGTTTTCAATTATTGTGTTGTATAGTAATTTTTATGTATTTTCTTAAAAATATGTGAAAGATTAATTTTTTATATATATATTTTAAGATATTAACTATTATAATTTATAATACTTTTTATTAATATTCAAATAATATATGTTATTCTTCTTGTCTAAAATTTATTGGTATTGATAGTCAATTATATTTCTTAAATAATTTAATTTTAATTATTGTAATTTATAATACTTTTTCTTATATTCCAATTTAAGTGACACAATGCTTAGATGGCTGTAATAATTAAATAGGGATGATATTGTAAAATCATTATTGAAACATCGTAGTAGATATGTCTTAAATAAATTAAAAATATTTTTAATTTTTTAAAAATATTATTAATCTATTAATACATAGATGATATATAATAATTAATTAGGGGTATATAGTAAAATTACGGAGCAAGCATCTAAACGATCGACAAGCAGGACGACCGAAAGCTACTCACTCTCTCTCCCATTCACTCTTATTATATAGAGTAATGTCATTTAAATATTTTAAGTTGTTAATTATTATGATTTAAAGTATTTAAACATCATTCAAATAATTATCCCAATTTATGCAGCATCACAAAATTTGTGAGAAACAATCATTTTTTTTATCATGTCGTTTAAATATTTTAAAATTAATTATTGTAATGTATGGTATTTTTTGCATAAATTAAAAATAAATATAAGTAATTCTTAAAAAATCCTCAAATAATAATAAGTGGAACGTTGAGAAGCTTAGTTGTCATTTTAAAAAAATGACCCTAAGCTTTTGATTCACTCTTAATCCTTTTCCAGACTAACTCTAAGCTCATAAAAAATATATAAGTGAGAATTTGACGAGCTTATTTATCATTTTTGAAAGTTGATCTCAAGCTCCTCTCATTCTTATTTTTCATATGTCTTTTAAATATTTTAAGTTGTTAATTATTATTATTTATATTTTTTTATATCATTTTAAAATAGTTATCCCAATTTAAGTAACACTGTGAAAATTTTGAGAAGCAGTCAATTTTTTATCACGCCTTTTAAATATTTTAACATTAATTATTGTAATGTATAGTATTTTTTAACTTAAATTTTAAATAAATATCGGTAATTCTAGAAAAGTCCTCAAATAATAATAAATGGAACTTTGAGGAGCTTGTTATTTTTTTAAAAAAATAACCCTAAGCTCCTTATTCTGTCCTCATTCACTCTTATTATATAGACTAGATGTCGAGGACCCGTGCTATATGCTATTTTATCTCAATTTATGTGACACAAATAGAATTTAGAAATTATTAAGTGTTATAAGTTATAATACTTTTTATTTAATTTTAAAATAATACATGTTACTTTCCTTATTCAAACTTTTGTGGCATTGATAGTCAATTATATTTTTAAAATAATTTAAGTTTTTAATTATTGATATTTATAATATCTTTTTTCTCTTTCAATTTAAAAGGCACTGATATTTTGTTTAGGGTCCCTTTGCAAACCATATATGGAAATATTTCTCTTTAACTATGGGAATTACTCATGTCCCTGCCTCAATCAAGAAACTGTTGTTGAAGTGGTGGAAAACTAGAGCATAAAATAGAGTCCATAACCTGGTGTTTCAGGCCTTTTAAATTATCATTTGCTGGAACTTGTGGAAGAACAGGTGTGCTGTTAAATATGGTGACAAGCAGCCCCAATTATCCAGAGTTAAATTTCTGATTTACAAAGATATTTCCCTTTTGCTTTACAATGCATTTCCTTATATCCCCTTGTCTTCTGGTTGGTCCAACCTGGCAGCTTATATGGAGAAATGTAGCCAGGAGACAAAAGTCACAACTGTGTATTGGACTAAACCACCAGCTCCAATGGTCAAATTAAATTCTGATGGTAGTACACTCACTAATTCTGAAAGGATTGGTGCAAGGGGGTTATTAGAGATCATAACGGTGATCTCATTTATGCTTATGCTGCTCCCTTAGTACAGAGGACTTATAACCTAGTAGAGGTGAAAGCTGTTATATGGGATCTATCTTGGTGTTTGAGTAATGGTATACAGCAGGTTGTGATGGAGGTGGACTCTGAGCTTCCGGTCAGATAGATAAGGGAACAACTACCAGTACCGTGGCACCTACAACCCCTTGTGGAATCCTTACTGAAGCTCATTTCACAACTTCACCTATGTATTTGTAGACATGTATACAAAGAAGCTAACTTTATAACAGATGCTCTGTCAAAAGTTAGCCACCAATCCGACCAGCCACAACATTATTTCCATAGTTTTCAGCTCCCATCAGCAGTAGCAGGATATTTTCAACTAGATAAATTGGGCATGCCAAGCTTCAGGAGAAGGAAGTTGAACAAGCAACATGAACCACCTTAGTGCATGGCAAGAACTAGAAAGAAGGTATAAGCATGTCATATTAGTTTTAGCATACTTGTATATTGTAACCCCTGTTTATGCCCCCTTCTATGTACATTTTCCCTTGTGGTTGTAACCCCTGTTTAGTCTCATTATTTCATATGTTGTTGCACAAATTGAGGCCAGGTTTATGCCCCTCTCTATGTACATTTTCTCTTGTGGTTAAATGAAAAAGCTTGGGGGTATTGCTCAACCCCCACAAATTTCTTTAAAAAATTAAAAAAAAAAGGCATTGATATGATTTCAAGAATCAACCAAATATTTTATATATTTAAAAAATTTTAGGTTGTTAATTATTATGATTTATAGTATTTTTCTACGTTTTTTTTTGAAATATATAACAAATTAAACTTTTTTTTATATATTTTAAGTTGTTAACTATTGTAATTTAATTACTCCTTTTTATGTGATTTTCAAACAATACATATTACTGTTCCAAGCTTCTATGTCATTGATAATCAATTATATTTTTAACTATTCCAATTTGAGTGGCGTTGATAATTTCAAAACCCAACCAAATATTTTGTATTTTAATTTTTTTAAAGTTGTTACTTATTGTGATCTATAGTATTATTTACATATTTTTCTGGAAGATATAACAGTTTTTTGTTTTAGATATTTTAAGTTATTAAATATTGTAATTCAATTTAAGTACATTGATATAATTTCGATAGTCAGACAAATATTTTATGTATTTTAAATTTTTTAAGTTATTAATTATTATGATTTACAAATTTTTTTTAAAATATATGACAAATTAAAAAAAATAAGACAAAAAATTAAAATGGACGAAAAAAATGAAGGCAAGGGAAAAGACAAATGAAGTTGAGCCAAAACAGACAGATTGACCTTTAAATTTTTAAAGTTGTTAATTATTGTGATTTATAATTTTTGTATATATTTTCTAAAAAATATATAACAAATTAAATTATTTTTTAAATATTTTAAGCTATTAACTATTGTAATTTATAATACTTTTTATTTAATTTTCAAATAATACTATATGTTACTCTCCTTATTCAAAATTTTGTGGCATTGATAGTCAATTATATTTTTTAAATAATTTAATTTTTTAATTATTGTGATTTATAATACTTTTTCTTCTACTCCGATTTAAGTAGCAAAATTGTTAGATGTCATAATAATTAATTAGGGGTGAAATAAAATCATAATTGTAGCAACGAAACAGGTGTCTTAAATGATTCATAATAATTAATTAGAAGTAATCTAGCAAAGTTATTATAAGAAAATATTTGTGGGAAAAAACTAAGTAGGCCTCGTATAAAACATCAAGTTAATTTAACAATAAATATTATTAACTTTTTAATTCTTAGATGACTTTATAATAATTTATTATAAAAAAGTATTTGTTGAAAAAAATTAAGTGAACTCATATAAGACGTCAAATTAATTTAACGATAAATATTATTAATTTTTAATACTTAGATGAATTTATAATAATTTTTAATATTAATTTTTTTAATACTTAAATGGCTTATAATAATTGAGTAGGGGTGATATAATAAAATTACGATTGAAGCAGTTGAAGAAGACATGTCATAAATGTCTATTTTATTTTTTATTAAATATTATTAATTTTTTAATATTTAAATGACATATAATAATTATTTCGGGGTGATATGGAAAATCACGGAGGAAGCAGCTAAACGGTCGGCAAGCAGCACGACCCTAAGATGCTCTCCCATTCACTGTTATATTATAGACTAACTATTTGGCTTACGTTGTGCTACGCACGACCCAATGTTGATCCTTAAAAAATTTTACGTTATTTATAATTCTATCATTTAATTGAAACCTTCATTTGTTTGGTAGATAAATTCTAAGTTAGGCATATATTATTATATTTATATTGATGAAATGTGTATAACAATATTTTAGGTTGTTCAAACTTCTGTGGCATTGATAGGAAGTTATATTTTTCTCATTCACTCTTATTATATAGACTAGTCGGCTTACGCCGTGCTACGTACGACCCAATGTTGATCCTTAAAAATTCTACGTTATGTATAATTCTATCATTTAATTAAAACCTTCATTTGTTTAGTTGATAAATTCTAAATTAGGCATATATTATTATATTTCGATTGATGAAATTTGTATAACAATATTTTAGGTTGTTCAAACTCCTGTGGCATTGATAATTAATTATATTTTTTTAAATAACCTAAGTTTTTAATTATTGTGATTTACAATATTTTTTCTTCTATTCTACTAATTAGAAGTGATATAATAAAATTATTATAATAAATACTTGTGAATTTTTTAAGTGGTTTCATATAAGATGTCAAGTTAATTTAAAACATCAAAAAATAGTTTATCATTTTATGTCTATTTTATCCTTTTTATTAAATATTATTAATCTTTTGATACTTGAATGACTTATAAAAACATAAAAAAAGTAATTTATTATTTTATGTCTATTTTGTATCAAATATTATTTATTTTTTAATACTTAAATAACTTATATAATTAATTATGACTGATATAGTACAATCACTGTTGAAGCAGCTGAAGCAGTCATGTCATAAATGTCTATTTTAAAATTTTTATTAAATATTTTAAATTTTTTAATAAATAAATAACTTATAGAAATTAATTAAGGGTAATTTAGTAAAATTACAGTTGAAGCAGCTGAAGTAGGTATGTCGATCATGAGCAGCCTGCTTCAATTGCTTATTGTGACATTATATAGGATAATAATAATTCTTACTATATAGAAGTGCGAGTGGCAGCTGCAGGAAGCAGGCAGCTAGCGGTCGACATGTCTGCCTCCAGTTGCCTGCTTGTTCCGTGATTTTACTATATCACCCCTAATTAATTATTATGTAAAATTTACGTATTAATAAATTAACAAAATTTAATTCAATAAAAAATCAAAATAGATATTTATGACATGTCCGTTTCAGTAACTTCAATCATAATTTTACTATATCACCCCTAAATAATTAATATAAGTCATCTAAGTATTAAAAAAGTTAATAACTTTAATAAAAAAAAAAGGTAAAATAATATAAAGTGATAAATTAACTTTTGATTATGACATTTAAATATTAAAAAATTAATAAAATTTAATTTAAAAAAATTAAAATAGATATTTATGACATGTCTGCTTCCATCTGCTTTAACCGTAATTTTACTATATCACCTTTAAGTAATTATTATAAGTTATGTAAGTATTAAAAAATTAATAATATTTAATAAAAAAGGTAAGATAAATATAAAATAATAAATTAAATTTTGATGTTTTAAATTAATTTGACATCTTATATGAGACCTACTTAAAAAAAAATCACAAGTATTTTTATATCAATTTTGCTATATCACTTCTAATTAGTTGTTATGAGTCATTTAAGATGCGCCGGTTTCGCTACTACAATCGTGATATTTGATTGACTCTCGAAATTATATTAGTGTCGCTTAAATTGAAATAAAAAAAAATATTATAAATAACAATAATTAAAAGCTTAAATTACTTTTAAAATCCAAATTGACTATCAATACCGCAAAAGTTTGAACAAGAAAAGTATTATAAATTATAATAACAATTTTTCTATATTTCTTGTAGTTAGTTATTATGAGTCATTCAAGATGCCGGTTTCGCTACTTCAATCGTGATATTTGGTTGACTCTTGAAAAAATAATATTTAATAAAAATAGACATTTATAAAGTAAAATAGACATTTATGACACGACTATTTCAGTTGTGTCAACTGTAATTTAACTATATGACCCATAATTAATTGTTATGAATCATCTTAATATTTAAAAATTAATAATATTTATTTTTACAAGAGCAAACAACTTAAAATAGTAACATACATTGGACCCGTGCTGACACGGGCCTTTGATATGCGGTAATATAATAGAATAAATTACATAAATCTCATACTTAAGAGACTATATTACATAATATCCCTTACTTTTTTAAATTTATATAAAATCTCATTTTTCAACTTTACTCTTGATATATATCAAGAAAACCCCACATCCTATTTTTACTCCACCATTAACTCATTCATGATTTCCTTCCCTAAAATATCTCCCTAATTATCAACAGTTAAATCATCTTCCTTCCTATTTTTTTTCTCTCCCATTAATGCTTAAATCATCTTCTTTCCTATTTTTGTCTCCTCCATTAATGCATGCAACTTTTTTTTCCTCTCCTAAAATCTCTCCCATTTTTTTTAAAAAAAAATCTATTTATACATATATAAATTTATTTAGTTATTCATGCATGTTTATTTTTTTAATGGTGATTCATATGAATGATAAATATGATATCATTATATGGGTATATGGTGATTCATACAATAGATATATTTTGTATTATTTTAACGGGTGATACATAAAATATTAATGGGTGATTCATATGGTAGATACAATTATTTATTTCAATTATTGGGTGATTTATATGATATTAATGGGTGATATATATGGTATTATGGTAATTCATATGGTAGACACAATTATTTAGTTCAATTATTGGGTGATTTATATATATGGTATTATGGTGATTCATATATATGATATTATGGTGATTCATATGGTAGATACAATTATTTACTTCAATTATTGGGTGATTTATATGCTATTAATGAGTGATATATATGGTATTATGGTGATTCGTTTGGTAGATACAATTATTTATTTCAATTATTGAGTGATTCATATGTTATTAATGAAAGGTAATGGTATAGTCAGTGTAGGAAACAAAAGTAATTAATATTTAAAAAAAAAGACTAAAAGCAGAATTGAAACATAATTAAAATTAAATCTAAGAAAAAAAGACTAAAATTAAAGACGAAATTAAAGACGAAAAAAAGAGAAAAAAGACCCCAAAAAATATATCTTTCATAATTAAAGACGAAAAAGAGAAACATAATTAAAACACCTAAATTAAATCTAAAAAAGGAGAAAAATTAGATACATTTCCTTAAATAAAAGAATACAATGAATAAAAGAGAATCTATTATTTCCTTAAATAAATATCTTGTTAGTTTCAAATGTATCACTTTTTTATATTTATCACCATATAACATATGTATCACCATTTCAAAAACCCGGGATAAAATGTAATTAACAAAATAATCAGAAATTTATGTAATATCACTTAAAGAATCAGAGATTTATATAAGTTATCCAATATAATATGCACCACAAAGTGAGGAGCTTAAGGTCAGCATGTTTGCTTAAAATAATTAATTTAATTTTGATGGCTTTAATGGTCATTTTAGTTATTGTTTGTGTATTATTTGCCTGACCTGTATACAATTAAGGGAAAAGGACATGGACTGATTTTTTTTTTTTGTAAAATGGCCACAATTTGAAAAGATAGACAATTGTAGCTTGTCGGCTATTTTTAATTCCCTTTTTTTAGCCATTTTGCCCAATTGGACACATACAGTCTCTACACTCAATTGATACACTTTTATACTAAATTGATACACTTTTATACTATATTGATACACTTTTTAAAAAAGAGAAAGAAAATTCTATGCAAGTACATGCAGTCTCTATACCAAATTGATACTCTTTTATACCACTTTAATACACTTTTATACTATGTTGATACATTTGCAGTGTCCATATACTCAATTGATACTCTCTTATACTAGATTGATACATTTTTAGAATGTATGTAGAAACTATATAGAGTCGTATAAAATATGTATATAAATAATAATTGTAGTTAAAAATTATATAGAATGTGTATAAAAATAATATAATTATTATATAGAATATGTATATGTATAGAAACTGTATCATTATTATATAGCCTACAAGAAATTGTTCCCATCAGTTACAACCAACGAAACAATGCAATTTTTATTAAAAGTATGTGGAATAATGAATACAGAGAGACCAATTTCTATTGCATTCAAATGATTGGTTTTGTTGAAAATATCCAATGTGCAAATTATGTAAAGCAGGGAATAAAAATGTTATTGATCAATTGATTTTTAACGTGGACAAAGTTATAATTAGTTCAATGCAATAATTTTCTCTTATTAAGTAGTAACTAAGTAATTTGTTTTCATTTCCTCTTATAAGTTTGTGGTGTGACGGCTTTTTTATTCAAATAATATGGAGAGTATCTATTACAATTAGCATTATTAATGGTGCCCACTCCCCACACACGCCAAATGGCCATTCGGTTGGAATTATTTTTTCGAGTGGCTATTTACCGGGGTTTAGAATTTAGGTGTTAGTTTTGTAGAATTATTTTAGTTTTAGGTGTTATTTTTATCCTTTCTCCTATAATTAAAAGCTTGTTCTCAACTTTCATTGACGAAAAGACCAATTATTTTTTTCCTAAAATTCCAACTGTTGTCTTTTGTTTATCTGGGCCAGTAATTGTAATTACACAGAAAAATTGCCTATTTCATTTTTTTTTTCCACATAAATTAAAAAAAAAAAAAGCTTCACTTGAATTTAAGATTTTTAAAATTAAATATTTGGTTTTCACAGCTAATTTATTTCCACTATTAAATGCAGCGTAAACACTTAAAGAACTAATAAGTTAATTCACTAAATTCTAATAATTTATTAGAGTGCAGAGAATTTAACAGTGAATGGAGGATAAAATATGAATGTGAGTATATCGAAGTTAATATTAATCTTATATTTTTATGAGTTTAATTTAATTAACATGCTAATTTTTAAAATAATAACTAATTTAACTTTTGATTCAATTTATATACGCTAAATGAAGGATAATGTTTGAATGTACTCCTTCCGTCTCATTTTACTCGTCCCAATTTGAAATTGCACATTGATTAAGAAAAACAATTAATAACATGGTTACTTTACCATAGTACCCCTATTAAATGATGTTTACATTTTAATTTAGAGATAAAACAATTAATACTAAGGGTATAAAAGAAAAAAAATTGTCTTGTATTGATTAATGAAAAATGCCAAGTAAAATGAGAAATCAAATTAGAAAATTTGGGACGAGTAAAATGGAACAGAGTTCTCCCTAGTTTAGATTGAATTGTAGCATGTATTTGATACATTTATAGATTATGGAATTCGTTTTAGTGTTGGAAGCATGATTAATATATTTGATCTTATTGGGCTAGTGTGGGATTCTTGGAATCATAATTTGTGTTGAATTGACTTAAGTGACCTTACTTTAAGTTGAAGTAAGTATATGTAAGTTAATATTACTTCTTATATCTTTATGAGTTTAATTAATTTAACATATTAACTTTTAAGTTGACATCTAACTTAACTTTCCATTTAGGTTTGTTCAGTATATTCTAACATAACTTGTGTTTGCACTAAATTCTATGGACCAAATCAGTTTAGTAGCGGATTTGTGAATTACAACTTCCATATGTTTATTTGCAAATGTAAGAAGTGCTGCAAATTTGTGTGTACAATCAATCGAGAAAACATATTTTACACTAACTTATTATTCAAGATTCAAACTAGAATACTAGCTTCATGAAAAGATCTAGATAAAATTTCTCAATAGCCAATTAGTATATAGAGCTTGTTTTGATTAATTTTTTTTTTGTTTTGTTTTTAAGTGAAAATGGCTTTTACGTAATTTTGTAGTGTTTATGTAAAATAAAAAAAATAGTATTTATAAGCACTTGCATTAAAGTAAGGGGAAAATTAACTAAATAAACTTATTCTATTGTTTATTACAAGTTACAGCAAAACATTTTTGTTTTCAAGTTATAGCAACTCTCATTTAAAAAAAAGTAGTTAAAAATGATTTTTCGTTTTTATAAAAATACAAAAACGTAATTACTGAAAAGGAAAATAAAGATTTAATACAACTAATATACAATATTCCTTCCTTAAATGTATTTGACCTTAGTTATTTGATACCAATCCACCTCCAAATCTCTCTAACCGTTTTTCTTTTCTCCTATTTTAATACTTTCATTAAGAGTTTTCATTTTCATACACTATCTTTTTTTCCTACACGATTTAGTTGTTCCAGTAAATCAAATACGTAATTTTTGTTTCTTTTCTCCTATTCTTCTCATTTGATGGTATTGAAATTTTTTGTCAATTGATGACATGAGTGTTAAGTTTGAGAGTATTGCTTGTGTTCTGTAGCCGACTGATATTAATATTACCACACAATCTCATTATTCACCCGTTACAAAATTCGAGTAGTGTTGAATCTCATACACTTCGAAGCTAATCATACTGGTGACTCAACCTTCTTTTACCATTTCTGGTTGAATATTTTTTGCTTTTAGATGAATTTGTCGTTGCTGCTATCATGTTAACTTCTTATTATGGTATTTATCATAGGCATTATAAGCCAAATCGAAGAACACTACATGGATTGCTGCAGTAGATAGATGTGTAGCTAGATATTTTTATCAGTAAAAGATGGATGTCATCGTATATGGATGTGTAGCTGGATTTTTGTATCAGTAAAAGATGGATAATGTTTAAAAATGTATATCTCCATTATTTATCATGCATTTGAATATAAGGTTTTGAGTGGTGAGAAAGATGATAATTATTGGAATATCTGCTCTTTTGATGTTGATATCATCATACTATTCTACGGAATAACTGAAAATTGAAGGGAACCTGCAGACTTGAACACCTCTTGTTCTGAAAAGCACATAAATCTGAATGCTATATTGAATGTACGATTTTTTGGTTCATAATTTTGGATATCTCTTCTACTATTTTTTTGAGGGAAGAAGTTTTCAATAGGGCCTTCTTGTTTTCAATAGCATATAAATTTTTAGATTGTGGCAAGGATCTTAAAACTATGGTGTCATAAAAAGGAATTATCTATGAAAAAGTTAATTTGAATTCCAATTTTTCCTATTAAACGTCTAAGAGCAGAGGTCGTACTTTTGTATTAAATTGATATTAAAATTGGTGTCGATGAAGTTTCACATATATCACATTTGTATTGAATGAGTTTTATGAATGTGACAATCGATAAGAAAAATTATGTTTTATGTTACATAACTTTTTTAGTGTAAGTAATGAATATTACATGAAAAACTATCACTGTAAATGTTGAAAATAAATTAATTGATAATTATTTGATGTCAAATAATTTTTTGTTGCAATAAAAAAACTAATCAATATTAACCATGATTGATATTGGTGTTTGCTTTCGAGAAGAAGAAGATGAAGAACATTATATAAATACTATATTAAATACCAAAACTAACTTTGTTCATACAAACAATCTTATAAAAACAAAGAGTAATGAGCACCAATAAATATCAAAATACAATATTCATGTCAAATGCTACTAATTGCAGAATCGAAAAATATATAATTTGATGTAGTTGATATCAAATTTAATACCATCTGATGCGACTTAGTTCATATCAATTTCATTCAATTATATAAAATACGAAATAAATGTTAAAGTAGCATAACATTATATAAATACTACTTAAATACAAAAAATAAACTTTGTTCATACCAACAATCTTAGAAAAACAGACAGTAATGAGCACCAAATAATCAAATAAAATTATTAACTATATTAGAAAAATAAATAGTAAATAGAAAAAAAGTTTCAATATCATTTTTATACCAATTTAATATAGAAAAAAAATTAAATTAAATTATATTAACTTTACAAACTTTTCTTGATTTCTTCGTGTCAACCTTCTTATCATCACCTTTACCAACACTCACATTGGTCTAGGATCTAGTAACTCTAGCATTTTCATGATTTTTTATTTTTAATTTTCTCATTTTATGAGCGAAAATTTCATCTTTAAAATCAGAATCTGAAGCTTGTTCAACAACAACATTTTTTCACACCACAAAATAAGAATTTACTCAATATAAGATTTCAAGAAACCGAGAGGCTGTTAGCAGCATACAGAGTCACATTTCATCTATATATTGAAATTCCTCTTTCTTGATGGAGAAAATGAAAAAAAATTGTCCCTTATGGCCTAAATATGTAAGTGAAATTCCTCTTTGTTAGTCATGTACTAAGGGTGTTATTCATGGTACAAACAAGATAAAATGATGATTCATTCACTACTTCATATAATTGAGGGTCGATGAGTGCAAATAGTGTATTTAATCGGCTTGAGAAGTCTTAAGGTACGAACTGGGGAAATAAATCTGGAGAAGTTCATCCTGATGGTTTCTTCAGTTTTACAAATGGTAAGTGAGATATATGTTAGAGTTATTAGAATTTACCTATAAATTATTAAATTAATTATAAGAAGACCATTTAAAAATAGAGAAACTTCTAGAAAAATTAAAGAATCTTTAATTAGTAATTATTCAGAATATATAAGTCTAAATAAAACAAAAGAAAATCCACAAAGATTAGCATACCTAATTACCTTAATATCTAGTATTGAAGCGAAATTAATAATCCATTTAAAATCTAGAAGAATGAGACACATACCACCTAATTATGATAAAATTAGATTTAGATACCTACCAAGATATTATAAATAAGGTTTAAATGAATAAAGTGCAGAAATACAAAGAATTAAGACAAATTATTTCTGAAAAACGTAAAGAATTAAAAATAAGAATAGAAAGACTACATTATAATATATTTGCCGGAGTTAGTAAAAATTCAATAAATACACAAAAAGATGA
>NC_061115.1:124647513-124648169 GCF_002878395.1 Capsicum annuum | reverse complement strand
TGAAAGTGGACAGTATGGGTAATGAGATAGAAAAGCTAAAAACTAATGAAGATAAACTAAAGTCTATAGCTACAAATCAGCTAACTCGGCAGTGTGCAGAGCTCTGTCGATCGGAAGACATTAAAGTTCCAGAGCTAGAAGGAGACGATGGGATACTCCATAAAAACCATAACGTTTATTAATCTACTTCTGCAGGTATGTCTACCTAATTACCTTAATATCTAGTATTGAAGCAAAATTAATAATCCATTTAAAATCTAGAAGAATGAGACACATAACACCTAATTATGATAAAATTAGATTTAGATATCCACCAAGATATTATAAATATGGCCTAAATGAATAAAGTGCAAAAATACAAAGAATTAAAACAAATTATTTCTGAAAAACATAAAGAATTAAAAATAAGAATAGAAAGATTACATTATAATATATTTGCCGGAGTTAGTAAAAATTCAATAAATACACAAAAAGATGAAATATCAAAATTAGAATCACAAATAGACAGTTTAGAATATATATATCAACATGAACTATTCACAATAAAATGAACAAAGAAGAATTTATAATAGATGAAAAAATATATGAAAATCACGAAGGATTATAAATAAAAATAGTATTTTCTAATCTATAAAGAAGATATAAGAAAATAGGTG
>NC_061115.1:124637281-124644513 GCF_002878395.1 Capsicum annuum | reverse complement strand
TAGATATACATTACAGTACAGTTAGGATAAATTATTATACAGAAATTTGTAACTCTGCAATTACTAAAGGATAAAATAATAAACCAAATAAATTAATGAATATATCTTACGAAAAGAATAAATCATTAAAAGATATTGAAACAAAATTTAAGAAATATCCACGCACAAAGAAAAATAGATTCATTAGATATATAATAAATCTATTTCATAAGTTAGTTAATCGCCTATATCCGCACCCCCCTACAAAAATCTATTTCATAAGTTAGTTAATCGCCTATATCCGCACCCCCCTACTAAACTACTCAGATGTATATTTACAGGACATTAAATCTTTTGGTAATTATGGCAAGTTATATTTGACTCCTTAAAAATTGTGAACAAACTTTAAAACTTAATTATTAAAATAAAAAAAATCATTGATACCAATAATATAACTTTCCATAATTATCAAAATATTTAATGAAGAGTGATAAATGTCAAATGCTATAAATAAGGAAATAATATAAATAATAAATATTAAAAAATGATTTTTGAATGTTTAATTAAAAAAGATTTTTCTAAAAAGTTGTTGTAACTTGTAATTATTTCTTTAAATTAGTAATTATTAAAAAGTTTTGTTATAACTTGTAATAAATAATCTAATAAGTTTATTTAGGATAATTTTTCACTTATAGTAATACCGAAAATAGTCCCAAAAAAGATAAATTCTTGACTTGTGCCGCATGAGTTACAAGTCCATCCAAATGAGCCTGTACTATACAATATAAAAAGAAAGTAACACAAAATATATTTTATGTAGTAAATATTCATAGCTACTCTATACAAAGACACTTACAAAATTTCCTTTTTAAACTTTAAAAACTTAATAAACAATATTTGACTATAGTAAAAACCTCTATAAATTAATAATCGATAAATTAATAAACTCTCTAAGATAAATCTTTCTCAAATCTCAATTTGAGCCAGTGAAAAAAACTATTGATTTCGATAAGATAATAAATTGATATATTTTCAAAGATCATTATATAAATATATGGTCCCATTAATATTATAAGTTAATAATTCTTTGAATTACAAAAATGTCTAAAATAATTTAGTAAAATATGATTCTATTAATTTTTATTTTTCTAAAAAATTTAAATCTAGTTGAAACTCATCTTTAACTTTTCTTATTGCATCCAAACGTTTCGGTCTTGTCTTCTCAAGCTGCTCCAAAAAATCGTGAAAAGTTTTAGACGCAATAAGCATTTTCTTACGCGTAATTGGTTCCACAATTTCTTCTAAGCGCTAGACCTCTGAACAATGAACATTATAATGAATCATTTTATAGAAAAAAAATTACAATAAGTCATACTCCCCTATCTATCTTTACTTGTCCACTTTTTTATTTTGAGATGTCCAATAATACTTGTCCAATTTATAAAACCAATGGATAATTTATATATTTTTGCCCCTTTTAATCTTAGCATTAAATACGATCCACTATCTAATGCATTTTTTAAATCATTAAATTTATTATATTCAAAGGGTAATATGATAAAACTACATCTGTCATTTACTACTTCTTAATCTTTGTATTAATAGGAAAGTGGACAATTAAAGATGAACAGAGGAAGTACGTCATACATTATATTTTATTTATAATGAATTTATTTTTTATATTAATTGAATAAATAGAATACAAAAGTTAGTAAGCTACATGATGTGATGTAATCAAAATCAATCTTTATTAATTTTTTTTTAAAAATTAAATTAATAAAATTAGTTTATCGATTAAATATTATCTCTATAAAATAATAATATTTTGTAGTTCCAATAATATTAATTTTTTGTTTTTACCATAAGTGAAGTATAACAATATAATTTAAATACTAAGCCCATGCTTGCACTAGCTTTACCTTCACTACTACTGTATTAAGAATGATTCTAGACTACCTCATCCAATAAATTGATATTAGTGATAGTGATTCAAAATGAGCATAAAATAGTGAAGAGTCACTCTCATGCATGTTCAACAACGTGGAACACATGCTACCTTTTGCCTTGACAATTAATTTGGAGATGCCAACAAGTTGACTTTTCGTGATACAATCAATATTTATATCTATATCTATATCTATACCTATACCTATAATCTATAATATATTAAAAGTATTAACATTTAAAAAAAAAATATGATTTGAACTTTTTGTCCTTCATTAAAAGTTTTTGATTTAAATAAAATTATCTTTTCACTATTTTTCTCAAAAATTAATTATCATTTAATTAAAAAAATTATGATATTTAACAATTTTAAATTACTTAGAATTCGACCAAAGGTTGGTAATTAGTCTAATTAGACTTTACGGCCGTCATTATTTGTGAAACTTTGTAGGGTTGGCTTTATGCCATAATTTCTTTGTAAAAATTTTATTATATATATAATTACCATATATATAAATTTTAAAATTCTATTTAAGTAATATTATTTTTTTTTTAACTATTTAAGTTATATTATGAATCAAAATTTTTCTGTAAGGCTTTCTTATACTTCTTTATATATGAATTTTCATTCAAGTCGTTTTCTTTTAGTTAATATAGCTTTAAAATTTATGTATGAATTCTATAATTAGTAATTATAGTATATTTTCCTTTATTGATAATTTCTGTGTTTTTTCTTCCAGTTGAAGATTTTTTATCAAAAAATTGGATGAAACAAACATGTTGTCACTTAATAAAGTAGTCAGAAGAATCAAAGATTTAATTTACTCTCCCCTCCCCCCTCCCCCCTTTTTTTTACTTTATTTAAATTTCTCCGTTTATAATTTGCTAATGTATTCAATTTTGAGGTCTGTAAAGTAGTGTTTTGGAATATAGATAGTACGAGACATGCATAGTTCTTTATTTTTTATTTTGATTTTTTGTTAAGGTATTTATACAAGCTAAGAGTTCAGGTCAAGGTTTTTTTTTTCATCACTGATGTATGCATTAAAAAAAGGTCTTCATTAAATTAAAGAAAAAGAGCTTGCATAAGCCTTATTTTTTTTTTTTGTTGACAAACTATTTATTTGCACTTGATGAAGGTATTAGTCGTAATTACTTAGATTTCAATTAAAATATGTTTAATTTTTGGATAAGGAATTTTCTAGGGGGAAATAGTTTCCAACGTTTTATGTTGTTGTGTCGGTGATAGATGTAATTCTCTAATGAAAATTATTTTTTTGTGAAAATTGTAAATAATTGATAATTTGTCGAATTTTAGGTAAATGTTGAAAAAGACGAAGGATATGCTCAATTGTACAGCCTTTGACATTGGTACCCTTTTAGTGTTACTATACATGTATCTTATAATAATGCCTTTTTGCATCAATTATTTGTGAATGGACTGACGATAAAAAACTCTCTTATATTTTAGGAAGAGTAAAAAGATACAAGTCTTCGTTTTGAGTTTGGAATTCCTCGCAAGTAGCTTGCTGACTATTTTTGTAAGACGCTGACTGCAAGTGATACTAGCACACACGGTGAATTTTTTGGTCCTCATCGTATGTCCTGCATGCAGAGAAAATAACTTGGGTAATTTAAATAGATCTATTATAACTCTAATGGATCTATTTTTATTTGTGCGTGGATGTTTCTTAACTTTTGTAAATATTTTTATTTTTAATTTATTTATTTTAGTTTTATTGATGTTCATATGTTGGGGGGTGATTAAATGGTATTTGATTAAATGCTTTACTGTAATATTCTTTAATTTTTTCTCTTAGTCTTTGCAATTCTTGTATACTATTTTGCAGGTATTCTAACTATTCTATATCTTTTGTTCTAAAATATTCAATTAAATTTTCTTTCATAAGTATTTCTGTTAATCTTACTTCTTCCATATCTTGTCTCCAATATTTTAAATACTCATACTATATCATTTTATCCTAAAGTAGTTCCTTGTTTACAAATTTCTATGTAATATTCTATTCTAATTGTACTAAAATATATATCTAATTTAAGGTTATTAATACTATTAATTATCTCTTTTTCTTCATCCCTTAATGAGTTTTTCAAGTTATGTAAACTATTATCTGTACTTTTTTCTAAATTTTCTAAGGTTTTTTTCTATCCATATTAATTTTTCTTTTTGATTTTTCATCATTTTTTTGAGTTGATTTCTATAATTAATTTCTTCACATAAGTCACTTTGTTTTTCTCTGACTTTTCTAATATATTCCAACATTTCTAATTTGTATAATATCCATTTGAATAACAACTATCTAAATATGAGCAGTAGCTTTCATTATATAGGTGTAAGTTTTCTATATACCTCTTCATATATAATTTTTCTTATATCTACTATTTCTATATACTTAAGTACATACAAAACAAGTATTTTAAATTTATCTATTATTCCATCAGATAAGTAGGTAGTCATTTTATTTCATATAATGTTATTTTCAAAATATTCCCTTCAATCATACACATAACAAAATATGAGCATTTTAGATTACTATATACTAGATTATTCTTAAATAACATGTTCTTCGGTCACTATTAGCATGGTAATCTGGATACTTTTCCCTTAAAAAATGCCTCTACTCTGGCTAATCCCCTATCACGGCTTTCTTACCTCACCGATTTCACCTTTAGGATGACATAGTTCTTAGGGATTTTTCTCCTTTTCCACTTTGCTAATAAACTTCTTAACATGCTATTTTTCGAATAATTCTACAATAAAGTAACTAACATGAACTTATTTAATCATACCATGATTGTCAGGAATTTATGAATTTAGCTATTCATAATCATAAATATAAATACCTGTTCTGGTAAATCTGATAATTCTAGATTTTCCATAGCTGTCTTATTCATAGTTTTTCCTTGGAAATATACCTATTTTTATTAAATAATTCAAAAGTTTTTGTACAATAGAGAGTTTTGCTTCAACTCATGAAGACTTGTCTCTAACTAACAAAATGCTCTCTATTTATAATCCTAAGAAAGCACGTAAACTATTAACACACTTTACACGTTTCCTAATTTACATCTCCTATTTTTGTCAGAAAGATAAGAGTTAATAATGCTATACATGAAAAGTCAAAAAGTTTATACCTAAAAAGTTAAAGCTATTAATGACTATTACTAAAAAGTCTTCCTAACTATACAATTTACGTAACAAAATTCAAAAGGCTATACAATAATTCATATGTCGCTTTCTAGCTTTTATTATCTTTGTCTTTTATCTCTTCCATTATTGCTCCGTTGTTATCTTCTTTTCACTTTGTCCTTGTCGTATCTGCTGCTTTTTTTTTTATCTTCTTGCTATTGTAGCATCACATCTGGGATAAAGTTGTGTCTGCCACTACATCTGCTGCATATGTGGTCATCGTATCTTTGGCCAACCTATTTACAGAATTGATCCATAGCTTCTTCTGAAATAATTCCTTTCATAATAGATCTTGTGACTGGTAACTCTTCTGGTTTTAGGATCGTTATGACCCATTTTCTTATCTCTTCTCTGTCATTTTCTCTAATATTTTTACAAGTAGAGTAAATCAATAATTGATTTTTGTTATAGTAAATCCAAACTGGGGTTTTGATTTATATAATTATTTGCTAACTCAGTCAATATACTGCTAAGTCCAATAACTCTCTTGTTTCGATAGAAGTTCGGTATCTGTTTCGATAGAAGTTCGATATCTGATTTTTGGTTATCTCTTCTTGTTCGCATATTTCTTCAGGGATAATATAGTCTCATGTCATTCCTATCTTGACAACAGTAATTGTCTATTTTATTTTATCAAACAATATTTCTGCTGGTGCTAAGTAGAAACGGATATAGAATAACTGTCCCTTCTTAATCCTTTTTTATAATCCATAAATTTTTTGTGAATATCTGGAATTCTTGTTAGCTCTTCTCCATCAATTGTGTAAACTGTAGATAATAGTCCATAATAGTAACATGAAGCAATTAAGTTTGCACTGGTGCCAGGCAAAACAATTCTTGTAAAGTATAAATATTATCAATATATGTACGAGTGGTATAGTTATAAGTTTGATTTTATTGATTGAGTGATTCAGAATATGTGTGTATCTGGAGAGGTATAGATGACTCTGCTTTTTGTATATTTGGTGTATATGATTTTGAGAATATCTGGTTAAGGTTATAATTCTTTTTCTTTGGTAGTTCAGGTTTATTTTGAGTGACTATATTCTTTCCCTTGGATACATCACTTGCACCTGCAGCTGTAACTACAGTTTCGTTAGTAATTTGAGTTTTTGGTTGTTTCTCATCGTCACCTTCTAGGTCTAGTTTTTTAATGTGCTCTTTCTGCACAGTATCTTTGCTAATAGATTCTTGTTTTTTTATAGTGCTCAACCTGCACTTTTACATTTGTAACTTCACTAGTTAATGTGATAACTCGTTCTTGTAATAACTTCATTTGTTAAAACACTTGTAATATTAAGTCTGTTTGGATATCTTTGACATCAGCTTCTTCTATTGGTAAATCAGTTTGAGTAGCTTTGTCTAGATATGTAATCTGCAATAACATTCTTGTCAGTCTTGATTACTTCAATCGTAAATGTAAAAGTTAATAGATTCAATACTAATCTCCAAATTTCCTTCGTTGTAACTGAGTTTTGTATTTTTCTTGTTAACCACCATCGAACCTGGGTATTATCTGTTCTCACAATAAATTTGTTATATACAATATATGGTTCAAAGGCTAATAAACATTTATATAATGAACATAATTCTTTTCTATTTATTTTTCAGTTTATTTCTGTTTCATTAATAGATAGAATAGATAAATGTTTATTAGCCTTTGAATCATCTATTTATATCTGTAAATTATACTAATAATTTTAAATGTTCCTCTTTAATTTTTGTGTATAGTAGTATATCATCTATGTATACTATACAATTAGGTAATTGTTTAAAGTAACTATCCATAAAGTGTTAGTATCTACCTGGTGCATTTTTATATCCGAATGGTAATACATTCCATTCATAAAATCCTTGTGGTACCGTAAATGCGGTTAATTCTTTAGAATTTTCATCTAACTTTAAGTGGTAAAATCCTGATTTACAATCAAATTTACTAAAGTAGTTATATCCTTGTATTTGTCTTATTTTCAATATCTTATTTGGTATTGAATAATTGTATGTCATAGTTTTTGCATTTAAATTTCTATAGTCAATAACCATTCTACTTTTTTCTCTTTTTTGTTCACTATGTTTATTTATAGTAAATAAACATAGTGAA
>NC_061115.1:124589692-124637181 GCF_002878395.1 Capsicum annuum | reverse complement strand
ATAAATGCTGGACTATTGTGTTTACTATTACTTTTTTGTATATACTGTTTTTTTAATAATTCATCTATATGCATTTTAGATTCTTTTAAATCATCAAAATTATATGTTAATGATTTTTGAGTTATTATGCTATTTTTATCTATTAATTCAATTTTTATAGTAGTTTTATGTTTTTCCCATCCTTTTAGTGGATCTTCACTATATAATTGTCTTAATTTTTTCTTTATTATTTTTATCTTATCTATTGAAAACATAGTTATTTCTTTTTTATTTATCTAAAATACAACTAGTTCTACCGTGTCTTCTATATTTTTTATATTTTCTAATATTTGTGTAATTTTTTACTTTCTTTTATCCAATCAGTTTTCTTTTTTATTATATTAATAACTTTTTTTGCTCTTACTTTTTGTTTACATGGTGTTGTAAACCACCAATCTGTTTTAGTTATTATATGTGGATATAATTTATCTAAAAATAACATTCCTAAAAGCATATCTTTTGATGTTATTCATAATTATAGATTTCTTCTATTGTTATTATTTTATCTCATATCTGTATTTTTACATTTTTAGCTTTATATGTAATTAAACTTCCTTCATTATTAAATCCTTTGACTACTATTGGTGTTTTTAATTTATCCCATTTACTTTCTGGTAAACAGTTGTATCTACATAAGTTTGCTTCTGCTCCTGTATCTATCATAGGTGTATAATACCTATTATAATATTCTTCTACTATTATTTTTACAAGTACATATATTTTCATATCATGTTAAAGTACTTTTTATGAATAATTTTTCTTTATTATATGTTATAGATAATTGTGTATGTTCTACATTGTATGATTTTACTTGTTCTAACCATTTTATTCCTAATATTATATCTGTCTTTTGCATTTCTTCCTTTATTTCAAATTCTATTTTTATTTTCTTAACTCCTGTTATTATTTCTTTTTCTGTCGTATCCTTAATGTTTATTAGACTCCTTGGTAGATCTGGGCATATATTACTATTTGATTTTATTTCTTCACTTTTTACTAGATATTTTGCTATATAATTTTCTTCTTGTCCTGTATTTAAGAGTATTGAATATTCTTTTTCATTTATTGTTCCTATTATGTAATATTTGTTTGAATTAACTGTTGAAGTTGTTTTATAACTTGTTCTTTATTTAAATGTATATAGGTTATGTTGATATATATATTCTAGACTATCTATTGTTGATTCTAAATTTGATATTTCTTTTTTTTTTGTGCATTTATTGAGTTTTTACTAACGCCGACAATTATGTTATACTGTAGTCTTTCTATCCTTATTTTTAATTCTTTACATTTTTCAGATATTATTTATTTTAATTCTTTATATTTTTGTAATTTTTGTTTGTTATTCATCTAAATAATATTTTGGTGGATATCTAAATCTAATTTTATCATAATTAATAAATTAATCAAATAAATCCAAATAACTTGGGTAACTTAAATAGATCTGTTATAACTCTAATGGATCTATTTAAGTTTGTGTGTAGATATTTCTTAACTTCTCTAGACATTTTTATTTTTAGTTTATTTATTTTAATTTTATTAATGGTCATATCTTGGGGGTGATTAGATGACATTTGGTTAAATGTTTTACTGTAATATTCTTTAGTTTTTTTTCTGTTAGTCTTTGTAATTCTTGTATATTATTTTGAAGGTATTCTAAATATTCTATATCTTTTGTTCTAAAATATTCAATTAAATTTTCTTTCATAAGTATTTCTGTTAATCTTATTTCTTTCATATCTTGTCTCCAATATTTTAAATACTCATAGTCTATCATTTTATCCTAAAGTAGTTGCATGTTTACAAATTTCGTGTAATATTCTATTCTAATTGTACTAAAATTTATATCTAATTTAAGCTGATCTTGTCCGAGTTTTACAAAAAGACACCTAAACTTTACTTTCGACCTATTACCCCACGATGCTGCCATGTGTTAAATAATTTAATTTCATATTTTATTTATATTTTTTTAATAAAGTTTTTCTTTTTATTTTATTTATCCCTCCACCCCACCCCCTCTCCCCCACCCCCACCCTGTCCAAATCTCCCTCCCCCATCCGTCCGTCCAACAGCTTCCCTCCATCCCCACCCCCATTAGTTGTTGATTTCTCCATATATTCTTCTTTCTCTTTGGATTTTAATGTTAATTTTGTGGTTTCCAATTTCGTGTTTATGTTAATTTTGTATTGCTTCCTAATTTTGTACCATCAAAACTCCATTAAAATGGAGTTTTATAGTTATTCTTAAGATGATATATATTGAGTTTTATAAAATTATTCAAAATGTAACAAAAACTGAAACAAAAACTTGAAATTGAAGAAAGTAAACATGGTGATGGTAAAAGGTGAATAAAATTATGGTGATGCTTGAGAGGATTGAAGAGAAAGAGAGTTATGGTGATGATGTTGTTGTTGTTATTGCTCTAATTAATGTTGTTGTTGTTGTAATTGATGTTCTTGTTGAGTTATGGTGATGAAGAAGAAGATAATGGTGGGTAGGGGTTGTGGGGGGCTGGGGGAGGGGGTGTATGAAATAATTTTAAAAAATAAATAAATATTGATTTTTTTTTAAAAAAGATAAATTATATCTCAGAATATTTACGCGTGGTAGCTTTTAATTGGTAGAAAAAGTCAATTTTGAGCCTTTTCACGCGCCTGTTACGCGTGTATACACGCAGAGGGTCAAAATGGTGTATTTGCAATGATTTAAGTAAGATTCGTGGGATCATAGGTCGAAAGTAAAGTTTAAGTGTGTTTTTGAAAAACTTGGACAAGATCACGGGGTCTTTATGTATTTTTTTTACTTCACACTCAGAATTTCTCACAGACACCACCTGCCCAAGAACTAATTGCAAAAGATCTGCGTGATGTTGAATAGAAGTTTAGACATATTTTCCGAGGCAAGCTCTAGATATTGTTTTCCTTATTGTGCTCTTTGTAGCTTAAAAGTATCTTCGAGGGTAATCTAAAAGATGGTGAGTGTTTTACCTCTTGGAGAAAAAGCTAGATAGTGTCCAAAGCTACACTATATCATGAATACAACATGTGCTTCATCTTTATTTTTATTCTTATTCTCAATCCAATTAGGTCCAATTTCTTCTTTTATTTCTTTCATTACGGTAATTTCTAACCATTAAGTTAAGGATTGTGAATTTGTGATGGAGTGATACGGATATGAACTCCTTTATCTTTAATCATAGTCTCAAATTTGAGCCCCTTTACAAGTATTCGCCTTTGTTAGAGAGCGATTTACTCTCAATATGAAATTTCCGCATTATGAAATCAAATATTCGATCCCTAATATGAATATCTAAAAACAAATGATTTTTTTAAACCATTGATTAAATGGATTGTAAATTCATAACTTTGACAAAACCTTTCTTTACTATTATCTTTATCAAAAATAAAATTGTAAAAACAAAGCTAATTCAGTAATTTGAAATCATTTGGATGCGTAAAGTACTATGTTCATCCATACAAAATTTTTTGAAGTTTATTGCTCAAAGATTTTTCTTCCATTGCTGATCAAATTATCGAAAAATAAATGAAAAGAACTTATAACTTCCTTCTTTTGCTCATTTTATATCATGAGATTATAAAACGTCATTGTAAATTGTTAGTTGATTTTTATACATTTAAATATAAATATATAATATATTTTTTTTAACTTAATATGCACGTGCAATGCAGTAACACTAAACTAGTATATATATAAAGGAGAAACAAGACAAGGATGATGTGACACCTTTCTATGGCCACCATTCCTATTTATCTTTTTCCTCCCTTTTTTGAATTATTTTCTCTTGTATTTCTCTCAAAAAATGTTGCTGAAAATTAAAATTAAAACCACTCTATCAATTATTCAATAATTATCCACATTTAAAAGTTGTTTGAAGGAGTCACAACTTCGGTTATACACTCGAAAGTTGCACCTCTTCAGTGTTTCGATTAAAAGCTCAACGTCACACCAATTCATTGATCTTCTTATTTATAAGATCCCATCCATCAACAAAATGCATGACCACTACGTAAACTAATTTTCTAAATCACTGAATGAATATGAATAGTACTCTCTAAATCACTTTCTTTATTTTCATTGTTTATTTAGTAAATCGATTAGTGTTTTTTTCTTTCGCTGCAATAGAGATTAGAGAGTCGAAGGAAATTCTCTCTCTCCTTGAGAAAGTGAATGGTTCATCATATGACAGGAAACAATGCAAACAAAAATATAATTTCTTCTATGTTAGAGGTATTATTCTTTATTTTTCTCTGTTTTATTTATTTTTTCCTTCATTAAATCTATTATTCTGTCTTTTTCCTTATCTTTTTCAACCTTTTAATTATCTTTGTTACTTCTTTAAATTTTAAAATTACCCGTGTTTATCATCTTAGCAACCTAAACAGACTGAGGAGATTATGAAAAGGTGAAACACCTATTTATAAGGTAAAAAAATTCTACCTTTCTTTTAGATTATCAAGTTTTCTATGTTATCACTTTTGAATTGTAATAAGTATTTTAAAAATTTTTCAGGAAGTTTTTAGGTGCAGTTGTTTGAAGAATCATCTTTTTAGATTCAATAGATGCACATAGGTTGATTTGTATTAATAATTTAGCTGCATATGAAAATACTACTCATTTGATCCTCTGCAATACTACTTTTTTGTGTGTTATGAAGCATAGTTAATGTAATTATCCATTTCAACTAAAAGGATTATGATAAGAAGTTTCACTCTTATTATCCTCACATAAAAATTAAAGATGAAATGTTAATTTTATGATGTCATTATTTTTTCTTTTGCATATATATAACAATTTGTTTTGGTCGTTGTCCTTTTTTGTTTGAAATGTACTTAAAATTTTTTCCATTCCATTTTTAATTATTTTGTAAATGCAATAATGTAGGTTATTTTTATATGTCTAACAACATAAGGAGGAAAATTTATCATCACATCTCTTACACTGTCAATTCATTTATTTACTTTTTGGTTCACTTTTTACTTCCCCCTTTATTTTCACCATTGATCTATTTATTCTTATAAATAAAATCAATGCATAATAAATAATATATTTAACATCAAATAAATTATATATTCAAATTGTTATAATGCATATCTCTTCATCTTACTTATAACTTCGATTCTTAAATATTGTTCTTAACTCCGGGGTATTTAAATTTCACGATTCTTAAAAATTCTTATTAAAATTTTAAAAGTTTATAGCAAAAACAATGCAACATTAAAGACACAATGATTTCAAAAACTTCTTTCAAGAAATCAAAGTTTGTATCGATGTATCAAGTATTCCTACAAAAAGATAGAAGAAATTGAACAAAAATTAATAATTTTTGCGTGATACAATGTATTATTAGTTAAACAATATAATTTCTGCGCGAAGTGCGGATGATTTCACCAGTGAATAATTAAACTCATAAATTGTGATAATAGGTAATAAGGTACTTTAGTTGTGGGAGAAATTATTGGGTGTTTGTGCAAATTTTCCCACCAAAAGTTGAAATGAAAAAGAACATATATAAGATTTTTTTTCACTTTCCGAAGTGTAAAATGATATACTTTTGTTATTTGATTTCAAATTCAGAGGTGGAGCCATAATTTGAAGTCAGAGGTGATATCGTTAAGATTTTGATGAATGATCATTGAGTTTGATTTAATTGTAGGAATTCAATACCAAGAATATTTCGTTTGAGTAATATTCAAAAAGAAAGAAGCATCTTACAACAAGGAAAGGAGATTGCTGCAAATTCTAAGGAAAGTAAATCAAAAAGATTGGTAAAAGATCACGTACTCCACAAAAAAAGGAAAAAAATATGTTACTTTTAATAGATTGAAGAAGTTCTATCGAAAGATTCTATTGAGTAACAAAAGGCATGGCAAGAATGGAAAAAGATCTGATGTATTAAATGGATTACTAATGTCATGGGATTGCCGCATCTCTCTCTTGTGTATATATTGTACTTAGTTATATTTTCATTTTAGTCTTTACTTATTCTTGGAAATTAAATATTCCTTATTCAATTTCCTAAGAAGAAAAATTCTTTGGGTTGTCGTCTAGATTCCAACGGTTAGTAGTAGTCAAATCACTACTATATAAGCATTGAAAGTCAAAGAAAGAGACATACACTTGTCTCAACCTTCTCTAGTTCTTTGCTCTACTTTTCTAAAGCATTGTATTCTCTTAAAGGTTTACTTTGTACTTAAAAAGAGAGGAGAGAAACACATAGTTGGTGAGACCTTGTATCAAAATGCGATAGAAAGAAGAGAGTGTGAGTCAAAGACAAAAAACTTGACTCAATCTTGTATTTTGATTTTATTCACAAAAAGAATTAGTAGAATCCCTTGCAACCCAAGGGGACTAGAGTAAGACCTATTAGATGTCCCAACAAGTATAAAAAAACAGACGTTATTTACCTTTAACATTTTATTTTCTAAAGTTTTCATTACTACAATTAATAGTCGATTGTCTTTAGAAGGAAGTTAATTGCCTGATTGAAAAATGAGTAATTCACCCCTCTTACTGCTTCAATTGGTATCAGAGCTAGGACTCATATGTATTTGTCTAATAGCAAGCGATTAAAGATCATGACTCAAACTATTGCTGGAGCATTATTTTCTGAAGGGACATCTCAAACTAGACCTCTTTATTTCAATGGAAAACACTTTTCTCATTGAAAAATAAGGATGGAAACCTTCATCAAATCTTATGATGTCAAAGTTTGGAGATTAATAAAACTTGGTGACCTTTCACTTGTCTCTACTAACAAAGACAAAAATGAAAACACACCAAAAAATGGTGAGAAATCTACTAAGAGCATTCAATCTTTAGAGAATTATACAAATGAACAAATAGAGATCATTCAGATCAAATCTAAGACAAAACATATTCAATATAATGGAATCAGTGGTGAAGAATAAGAGAAGATCTCCTACTGTGAAATTGTCAAAGAAATTTGTGACAAACTGAAAGTAATATATGAAGGAACTGAGGGTGACAAACAAATTCTTGCAAGTTTATTAGTCTATGACTATGAACTTTTCAAGATGAAATATGGTGAATCCATTGAAAAACATTTGCCAGGTTTAGCAAAATTATTGAGAAACTCAAAGCTGCAGGAAAAATCTATCCCATGACAGATCAGATTACAAGGATTCTTAGAAGTTTACTTTCTCAGGGACTTTCTAAGGTTGTGGCTCTTGAAAGAATGAACTTGAATGACATAACCTACGATGAAGTCAGAGGAGACCTCATTGTCTTTGAAAAGGATTACTTGAATAAGAAGGACCAAAAACATGAGAAAAAAAAAAGAAAATTGTGGCCTTAAAAGCTACAAATGAATAAGAAGATGAAACCCTGGATGCAGATGAATTTTCTCTCATCACAGGAACAGTTGTTGAAAATTACAAAAGAATCAGAAATCAAAGAAGGAAAAGAACAAGTTACTCATAGGGAAAACAACATGATGATCAAAATAGAAATGAAGGTAAGTGTTATAATTATGGTAGATATGGTTATATTGCTTATGATTGTCCAAAAGCTAGAAGAGGATCCTCCAAGAAAAAATAAAAGACATTCAGCTGCTGGGGTGATGAGGAACAATCAGATCAAGAAAATGATAACAATAAAGACTGTTGCTTCATGGCAATTGGAAAACCCAACCAGATAAAAGCTAAATCCTGTAATGAATGTTCAAAACTTTAATTTTTTTGTTGGACCTAGCCATAACTAATTTAAATAAAGTCCATGAAGAAAAAAAGTTTTATCAAGAGAGAAGCGATTGGGAGATTAAATTTGAAGTTTATGAAATTGAAAAGGATTACCTACAAGAAGAGATTGGTGATTTAAAAATCAAGATTAACAATTTTAAAAAATCTCCCAGTCATAGTATTATTAGGTCAAAGCAATTGACTAACTCAATGAAGTCAACTGTTAAATCTGATAGTAATAGATACTATAGTTGTAAAGTGATAGCCTAAAGGACTATCAAACACGAAATGGACACTAAAGGAACAAAAATCAGCAAGTTCACAAAGAGAAAAACAACACAAAGAAAGGGGATGAAGAAGAAGAATTGCATGAAATTAAAGATAGATAGAGAGACCCTCACTTCCACCAATGAATAGCACTAGAAGGTGTATCAAACCTTCAAACATACATCACCAATGTAAGATCAAACCACTCTCTTAGGTGACCCAAAGAAAGCACTCTTCATCAAGCAAACCTTTCTTGCCAAATTTCCCAATACAAGTGAAACCCTAACTTCAAATGTATTCAAGGAACCAATTTCAGGTTTGAGGGCTAAAACTATGTCGCTAAAGCTAGAATCTAAGAATAATATCCAATTTCATCAAAGTCTAATGAAAAATAAGCCTAAGGAGTCTATTTATACTTATTACATTAAAGACCAAAATACCCTTAATGAAAAGGGGCTCCTATGGAGTGTAAAGAAAAACATAAAAAGACCATTATACCCTTAATGAATGGGTGATCATGTAGTGTTTTGATGTGGTCTTCTTCACATTTCAACATATGAATTTCCTTGAGTCTTTTTGGTCTTCACAATTATTCTTCAACACTTGGACCTCTAGGGCATCTCATCAAGGCAAGCTTCCAAGCAACCTTCCATACACGGGATTGTTCTATTGTGGGCTTAAAATGGGTCCCCCATGCGTGCTCCCATGCTATAAATGTGACCACAATTGGGTTCTTCTTGTGTTGGCCTCGTAGGATGTCTTCAAAAGCTAAGGTGGCCATTTGACTTGTATCATCAGGGAGCAATCATAGTCCTAATACATATAAAAAAAGGTACTATAGCTATTTTATAGACCTCAAAGGTTAACTAACTCAAACCAGTTAACTAGGAGTTATGCTCGCAACTACAACACTTACTATACAACCATTGATCAATACTATCCTTCTTGTTATCACTGTGAAAAACCTAATCATAAATATTACAACTGCAAATTTTGCTCTGGAAATACTGGTAAATGAATTTGGAGACTCAAAACTAAGTCAACAAATTCAAAGGAACCCAAAAATACTTGGGTACCTAGAAATAAGTGATACATCTATTTTGCAGGAACTCCACTCAAAATCTAAATGGAAATGATATATCGATAGTGGATGTTAAAATCACATGATTGAAAGCAAGAATTTGTTTGAAACTATAATTAATTTTGATGGAGGTGACATCAGCTTTGGAGATAACTTCAAAGGCAAAGTAATAAGTATTGGTACTATCTTTTATAATAATTCACGTGATATTACTAATGTTTATTTGGTCAGAAACTTGAAGTACAACTTGCCAAGCATCAGTCAGCTGTGTCATGCTGGATTGGAGGTAATATTTAAAAAGAAAGGGTGCATAATTGAAAAACATGAAAAACAGACACCGAAATGTGTATGTTATAGACTCCATAAAAAAGACATAAGGACATATATGTCTTTCCTCCATCTCTGATGATCCTTGAATTTGGCATAGAAAACTTGATCATGCAAGTATGAGGCACATTGAAAAATTAGTCAAGCATGAACTTGTGACTGGGCTGCCAAGTCTTGATTTTAAAAAAAATTATATTTGTGATGCTTGTTAGCTTGGTAAGAAAATTATAAATTCTTTTCCTATGAAAGATATTGTGCCTATAACTAAAGCCTTGTAGCTACTTTCTAGAGACGTATTTAGTCCAACTAGAACTACTAGTATTGGTGATAAAAGGTATATTTTTGTAATTATTAATGATTATTCTTGATTTACTTGGGTCATGTTTTTAGCTAACAAAAATGATACCTTACATAATTTTAAAGTTTATTGTGAAAAGGTTCAAAGAGACAAAGGTTATTACATCTTTATCATTAGAAGTGATCACGGGGGAGAATTTAAGAATAAAAATTTTAAAATATTTTGTGATACTCATAGATACACTCATAACTTCTTAGCTCTAAGATCCCCTCAACAAAATAATGTGGTTGAAGGGAAAAAATAGAACACTTTAATACATGGCTCGAACCATGATCTGCAAATACTCTCTACCATATAAATTTTGGGCATAAGCCGTCAGTACTACATGTCATATTTTAAATAGGTGTCTCGTTAGACCTATTCTGAAGAAAACTCTATATGAGCCCTGGAATAATAAAAGACCCAACATTGGGTACTTTCATGCATTTGACTCAAAATATTTTGTTCATAATAATGGCAAGGAAAACATTGGTAAGTTTGGTCCACAAAGCGATGAAGGTTTTATTATGGGCTAATCTAACTCTAATAGATCATATAAATTTTTCAATAAACGCATTCTTTGCATCAAGGAATCTGTACATGTTGTTTTTTTATGATACTAATCATTGTGTAAAAATGTTAGCTCTTAGATGATGAGATTGAACAGGGACAAGTTAACAAAACTCCTTTCACTAAGGATGACTCCTTCTTAAAACCAACTAGTACTAAAACTGACCAATCTGCTACTATTTCAAACGATTAAGTTGATCAAGAAAGGATTCCAAATGAATAGAGAAGCGAGCCTGATTATTCAAAAATATTCATCATTGGGAATCCAAAAGAGAAAATGCAAACAAGGGCTTCTAGTTGAAGAAATACGAAGATAACCCTCAAATCTCAACTTGAACCAAGGAATGTCAATGAAGCCTTAGAAGATGATAGCCAAGTAAAGACAATGAAAGAAGAGCTTGAGCAGTATGACAAAAACAATGTGTGGACTCTTGTTCCAAAACCAGAGACTATCTCTATTATTGAAAACAAATGGGTATTTAGAAATAAAATGAATGAATCAGGTAAAGTTGTGCAAAATAAAGCTCGTCTAATCGTTCAAGGCTACTCGCAACAAGAAGGAGTTGATTATGATGAGACCTTCACACTTGTAGCAAGGTTAGAATTCATTAGAATTTTACTTACTTATGAATCTTATAAAAGGGTTCAAATTATTTCAAATGGATGTAAAAAGTGCTTTTTAAATGGTTTTATCGATGAACATAATTTTGTAAAACAACTCCCAGGTTTTGAAAATCCGAACTTTTTATAGCATGTCTTCAAACTCTCCAAAGCTCTCTATGGTCTAAAATAAGCTCTTCTAACTTGGTATGATAGACTGAGCAACTTTTTAATTGAATATGATTTCACAAGAAAAAAAATTGATACTACCTTGTTTATCAAATAAACCTCTTCTGGAAATTTGATTTTCAAATTTATGTTGACGATATTATCATTGGAAGTACTAATGCTGTTTTTTCCAAGAAATTCTTTGAGTTAATGCAAAGTGAATTTTAAATGAGCATGATGAAATAATTAATGTTCTTTCTGGTATTACAAATCGATCAATCTACTAAAAACACATTCATCTCCCAAGGTACGTACACTAGAGATCTCATTCAAAGATTTGGGATGGAAAATGCCAAATCATCCAATACTCCAATGAGTTTTAATTGTGTTCCAGAGTCGTGTGAAAATGGCAAACTTGTTGATAAAATCAACCATCATGGTATAATTGGTTCACTCTTATAGTGTATGTAAATGTGTTAGGTTTCAATCGGCTCCTAAAAAAGCTCATCTGACTGTTATAAAATATATTATTAGATACCCTATTGGTACAAGATCCTATGGCTTACGATATCCTAAGTCTACTGACATTATATTAAATAGTTTCTAAGATGCAAATTATGCAGGTGATAAAGTGAACAAAAAAACACCTGTGGTACTTGTTAATTCATGGGACAATCCTTTATTTCATGGAATAACAAGAAACAAAATTGTGTTTCTCTATCCACCACTGAATTTGAGAATATTGTTATTGGATTGTGTTGTGCCCAAATATTTTGGATGTTGCATCAAATCAGTGATTATAATCTATGTTTTAATATATTAAGATATTCTATGATAACTCTAGTACTATTTATTCGTCTAAGAATCCGGTGCATCATTCTAGAGCAAAACATATTAATGTTAAGCATCATTTTATTAGAGATCTTATTTCAAAAGGAGATATTGAGTTATCTTTTGTGAGCACTAATTTTCAATTAGCTGATGTTTTCACTAAACCTCTTCTTGAAGAAAGATTTTATTCTCTCAAAAAATCTCTTGGCATAATTGTAAAACCTTTTTAAGCCAAAGATCGGTTAGTTGATTTACCATGCTTGCTCCTACTTAGTTATTTTAGTTAGTATTTTGTGTATGCTTTCTTTCTTTCTTTATGATTGATGCCAAAGTGAGAGAAATAGTGTATGTATTTAATCTAACCTTGTAGAAGAAGTAATTAGGGGGAGAGTCACTCATTCGGGGGGAGAACTTAAATACTTCTAAACTTATTTTCTTTTGTCATCCATCACAAAGAAGGAGATTGATAACGTTAAGATTTTGATGAATGACCATTGGGTTCAATTTAATTGCAGGAATTTAGTACCAATAATATTTTGTTTGATAACACTCAAAAAGAAAGAGGTATCTCACAATAAGGAAAGGAAGATTGTTGTAGATTATAAGGAGAGTAAATCAAGAAGATTGAAAAAAGATCATGTACTCCACAAAAAAAGAAAAAGATATGTTTCTCTAAATTGATTGGAAAAGTCCTATCAGAAGATTCTATTGAGTAACAAAAGGCATGATAAGAATGGAAAATATTTGTTGCATTAAATGGATTACTACTGTCATGGGATTGTCGTATCTCTCTCTTGTGTATATATTGTACTTAGCTAGATTTTTCTGTTAGTCTTTACTTATTCTCGAAAATTGAATATTTCTTATTTAATTTCTTAAGAAGAAAAATTCTTTGGGTTGCCTTCTAGCTTCCAACGGCAAATAATAGTCCAATGACTACTCTATAAGCATTGAAAGTCAAAGGAAGAGACATACACTAGTCTCAACCTTCTCTAGTTCTTTGCTCTACTTTACTCAAGCATTGTATTCTCTTAAAGGTTTACCTTCTAATTAAAAAGAGAGGAGAGAAATACATAGTTAATGAGTCTTTGTATCAAAGCATGATACAAAGAAGAGAGTGTGAGTCAAAGCTAAAAAGCTTGACTCAATCTTGTATTTTGATTTTATTCACAAAAGATCTAGTAGAATCCCTTGCAACCCAAGAGGACTAGAGTAAGACCTATTATATTTCTCAGCCAGTATAAAACATCGGGTGTTATTTAGCTTTAATATTTTATTTTTTGAAGTTTCCATTACTGCAATTAATAGTCGACTATCTGTAGAAGGAAGTCGACTGTCTGGTCGAAAAGGAGTAATTCAGCCTCCCTCTTACTGCTTTCATGATGGTTCTAAATTTTAAGACAGGACAATGTCCTCAAGCTAATATATAATAATCGACAAACTGACAAATGAGTAATGATGCTCAATATATATTTAAAAAATAAACAAACCACTAAAACACTATATAAGTAAAACATTATCATTTCAATTGTACTCGATGACTATTCATGTTTTGAAAATGATCAATGATTGCATCATTAGATACACTTTCATATGTTTCATCTTCTATATAACAAACTGAACAATTATTCAAAAAAGGACCAATTCTTCTTCGTAAGTTATTTTTAATAAATTACATAGATAAATATAAAATACAATACAAAATAGTATTAGAATCAATGATTAAAATCATTTTTTAACTAATATATTACTACACATTATGATAGGTAAATGCATTTTAGTATGGTTATCCTAGCTTAATAAACCTTGTTTTGAGGACCATTCATATGCTTTACATGTTAATAATGATATAAATGTGCATCTAAGTAACCACGTATGTGCTTACAATGTTTCATGGTGTTTTCATACGAGTTTAGATTCAATTTGAGAATTTACGATCTAGACGAGAAAACTAGTGTTCTAGCTTGAGTTACTAGTTCATCGTCGTGATTGTTGTGTTGTTTTGAGCTTTAATTCGGGGTGTGAAATGTTATAGGTGGTTTGGTGAGATGATTATAATGATACATGAAGGATTTACAATCCTCAAATCAAGTTGAAACATTATACAAAGGAGAGGAGTGGACCAATGAAAGGATAAGACCGCATGATGAGAATAGGACGCCTGGGAGCACACTACTGCGATGGCATGCTTATAGCGATGATAGTGGTGCCGCTTTGCAGCAATGGGCAAATCAACAATTGTCACTTCTAGAAAATCAACACAATTACACCGTGTCGCGGGCTTATAGTGATGGACACCTTAGCGCGATGCAATGATCATCAAAAGTGGGAAAATTGTGCCCAGCTGAAAAAGAACAATGTGAAAATCTAATCCTACTCGGTTTATGATTAGTCTACTATAAATATAATGTGTTAAAACCCGTTTTGGACATCTTGGAATGGCTGGGAGCATTGAAGGGCTGCTACCATTTTATTTTTAGTTTTTTCATTCTTTAATTTAGTTTCTTTATGGTTTTAATCATTCATACAATTATTTGGCTGTTGATTATGGATATGAGTGTCTAAAAACTCCCTTTCCGAGGTTAAAGTCAAATACATAAATATTATTATTTTGAATTAATTTTATTTAATTTACTTATCATATTTGGTTGGTTGTCTATTCTTGTTTTAACTATTTTGAGGATTGATCACCTTTAGAATACATCTATTGTCACCCTTGTGATCTTGGAAGAGGGAATAGGGAGATAGAATATGGGAATGAACAAATTATGGTTTGTATTCTTTTATGAAAAAAGGAGTGCAAATTTGCGTCTAGGACAAGGATGTATCTAGAAGCCTTACTTGATTCACATGTAGGAGGATAGCTTAAAGAACTTAATTGAATTATTACATCCCCACTCAACGATATAGTTGTAATGTCCAAATTAGGTGAACGGTTAGAGGTCGGGAGACCATGATCATGCAATTAACCCTACGAATCAACAACCAAGATAATCAAGTTAGCGAATGAAGTTCAATAACATAGTATGATTTTTCAAAGTGCTTTAACCCTGGGCTTTACTCCATTGATTGTTTCAAGTCTTTTATTTTATGCATTGCTTACTTTATTTTAGTTACACATATTCAAAACTATATTTCGGTTACTTTTGCACTAAATTGATCTAAACTGCACTGAGCTGAAATCAAATATAGTTGTTAGAACAAGTCCCTGTGAGATCGATATTCGGCTTTCTTAAAGGCCACTATATTACTTGGTAGACCATGTACACTTGCGTGTGTGCTTGTGCGCTGCCAATAGGTAAATAAACTGAGGTAAAGAGAGGAGAGAGACTGAAAGAGTTTCTTGTGCGTATCAGTCGTAAGATCTGGACTCCGATAGAGAGTTAGAAATCTACAAAGACTTTTAGGTCGCTCTTAAAACTGATTTTGTGTTTTGTTTGTGAAAGAAATTGAAAGTTCCTTCTATTTTAAGAGTGAATTTTATTTTATTTTTCTAATTTTTAAATTAATTTTATGTTTTTATTTCCTTTATATATTTTTCTTTTTGAAAAATTGCATATAGCAAAAAGAAAAAAAAGTATTGAAAATTGCAGGATTTAGGTTTTCTATATTTTTGTTTTTCTCTTTTAATTATTAATCTGATTTTTTTTAAAAAAATTAAAATGTTAGAATAAGAGAGAGACGACAACGTGTAATGGAAAATAAAGATAAAAAGGATATAAAGGGCGGGATTCAAACCCACAATCAAGATGCGTGAATGTTTTTCCACCCATATCCTTACCACTGCGCCATCAGATTACTCTTGTTTGGGGGTTTAACAAGTTGGTAGTTATATATATTGTAACGACCTGAAAATTTGATGAAATATGTGAAATTATGATTTTATGTGATTTGACTATTTTACCCCTTTCCGTAGTTGTATTATGATATTTTTGGGGTGTGAGAGTGATTGGCATGATTTTCGATGCATTTTGATATCATTTATGCAATATTGTGGTTTTTGATGGATTTGAGAGCCTTATTTTAGACTTATGTGGATATCTTTTGGTCGGTCCGATGGATGGCAGAACGGACTCCACCAGCAGCTCTGGAATATCTATTTTAAGTTGGGTGGACCTTTGGTTTGTGTCTCGATGCACCCGAGCCCATTTCGACCTATTGGTCGGAAAGTTTAAAAAATTAGAAATATGGGTGTAGGACTCACATTTGATCGAAATGACCTCGGATGGAAAATTCGACTTTGCCAGTAGATCCAGAATATTGATTTTAGGGTGTTAGCATATTTAGTATGATTTTATAGCTTTTAAATTTTATTTCAATCCTTGATTTGAAAAATTGTAATTTCGAGTTTCGGGGGTCAACTTTGTGAAAATGATATTTTTTTTGAAAATCTCATATCGTCTCTTGTCCGGAATATCGAATTATGTATGATTTCATAGTTCGTTTGTGTATATCGGACTCTGAACGAATTTCGGGCACCCCATTGAAATCTATTTCGACTTAAAAAGAAAAAAAACCAGCAGTTATATTGCTGATTTTCTGCAATATAAACAGCTTTTCACCCTTTTTGGGCCTATTTTGTTCATTTTCATCTTGCCTCTTGAGAGTTAAACCCTAAATAGTTTGGTAGCTTAAAAGTGAAGCTTGTGAGAGCTTGGGAAGCTGGATTAACATCTTTTTCTTGATTTTATTACGAATTTAAGGTAAGACTTCACCCCTCTTCTTAGTAATTTCTTGATAAATTTCTCAAAACCCCAAAAATCTTAGAGCCTGATTTTAAATCCAAATTTCACTTCTTTCACTTGAATAATATTTTTATCTTATAATTTCTAGTTTTTCATCAATTTAACCTTCAAAACAACTCCGATTCTTGATTTTAATCTGAATTTCAAAGATTTTACTCGGTAAGCTCAAAAATGATTTTTCTTTGATTTGAACTCCATTTTTTACTCGATTTAACTTGGGTTTTTAGCTGCAGGTTTCTAAAAATATGGGGAACATGTTTTTGAAATAAAATTTTGATTTTGCTCTTCTTTTTCAGAAATCCATTTTGAGGGTTTGTTTTGATCCCGAACCAAAAAGTCAATATGGGTATCATTGATTTTGTATTGACGCGTAGATTTCATATTTGATATTTTTAGTGGAGTTCGGGATTATTCGTGAAAAGTAAGGTCGTTGGTTCAAGTGTAGCAAATCGATTTTGACTTCGAGGTAGGTTATGGTTTAATTCTTCAGACTAGATTGAGTAGTAAATGATGGTACAAAATGCATGTTAAGGGTGGAAAATAATCATGAAAAATGACTATCTATGTGTTGTTCCCATGTGGGGGCCTATATATGATATAATTATCGAAATTGAGACATTATGAGATATGTTTGACCGTGTGGGGTCCTATGTGATATTGATAGCCTTGAATACACGTGAATAATTGTTTTGTGTTGTTTGATGTGGTATCATTGGTGTATTGTGGTTATATTAATACTTTATTGGCATATGAGATGTGGAAATTCATGGATGGAATGAAAATAATAAGTGGATATTAGCTCATGTGGTTGTGGGAATGTATCATTGTGGTTGGTTGTGGAAATATATCATGTGATTGGTCGTGGAAATACTCATTCTGATTGGTTGTGAGGATTACATCTTCATATCATACTCATTCATGAAACATTGGTACCACTGTGACAATATTTGAGAAACACTGGCAACACCTTTTTAAGAAAATATTGTAACACCTTATAAAACCCTTTCTGAGGGATATGCCAAAAAGGAGATATGAGATATGTGGATTGTATATGGGTTGACAAACCCCCCATGGGTCCTACGTCGGAAAGCTTTAGCTCCATAGGTGTATACGGGGATTGTGCGACAACCCCGGAGGTTGTCTGATGACCTTATACATCATCATCATCATCACATACATTGTACTTACTTTATTGTGTTTATGTTGTGTTTTATTGACTTATTGACTTGTCATCTATGTATTTGTCTTACCTTCTTTTACTTGTATTGATGATCTTATATCTATATATTCTCTCTTATTTAATTTATATGTGATATAATGTATACTTGTGTTCAATATCTTGGTGTGTTGTTGTAATATATATGAGATATATTAGAACTGTTAGTACAAGCGGTGTGGGCTATCATTGTGAGACATTTTCTGATTGTAGGTGACATGTGGTTAGTGTTTATTTTTTATGCTTTATTTACTACTTTGCTTGGTCGGCCTATGATACCTACTGAGTACAAGTGGACCGTACTCATGCCTACTGCGCTCTTTTGGTGTAGGTCTTAGCTTGAGTGCACCTCAGCCTGATTGAATCGGGCGATTGTTGGAGCTTTCAAGGTAGCGGGGACATTCATGCGTTCGAAGTTCACCTCTATCTTTATATAGTTGTTATGTATTTATACAGTATTGAGAGATAGTTATTATGCCTTTGTGGTTATTTTTCTGATATATTTAGCTCTTGGATTGTATTAGTAGTTCTTACACTATTGACACTTGGTTTTGGGCATGATTGGCATTTTGGATAAGTTTTTTCTATATTGTTATGATTACATAAATGATTCGGCTTCATTCCAGAAGCCTTACCATGGGATATTTCTATCTTTTCTTCTTTTTGTATTAGTTTGGATTATAGGCTTACTTGTCAAGATACGCCGCGACAAGTGCCATCATGACCCTCATTTTTGGGTCATGACAAATTGGTATCAGAGCTAGGTTTTATTGCTCTCAACGATGTAAGAATAGAATGTCTAATGGATTCTCACAGATTGGTATGTATACGTTCATATCTATCTTTGAGAGGCTATAGGACGTCTTTAGGAAACTTCCCTTATTTTATTCTTTATCGTGTAAAGTTCTTTCATACCTTGTGTTCTGAATTGTGTTTCACTTTTTTTATGCGAATAGAGTTGCGTATGCCACTATTAGTTAAGAAATTAGTAGATATTATTTATTAGTTGTAGGCTTGTTGATGCTCCTAAGTTGTCATGGGATCAGTATGTTGATGCCTTTCTAGAGAGATTTGTGCCTTTCAGTTTGAGAGATCATATACGAGATGAGATTAATCTTTTAAGCAGGGCTCCATAATAGTTGTTGAGTATAAGGCATGCTTTGATGCCCTGTCCAGATATACCTTTGGTAGTATTTCCACCAAGTTTGAGTAGATATGAAGTTTGTAAAGGGTTTGGATGTCTCTCTTTAGTTAACTACGTCTCAGATGATTATGATTAGAGATTTTTTTTAGAGTATTATGGATCATGCTAAGATGACAGAGGGTATTTTTAGTACATCTCAGGGAGGCGCCAAGAGGGTGCGTTGTTTTGGTAAGTTCAGGAGTCGAATCACTCGAGGCAGAGATTTAAGAGGTTCTCATGGATATCATGGTAGGCCAGTGCAGGTGACTTTATAGTGTTCAGCTAGTGGATCTTCTAGTTCAGCAGTTCAGGGTGACCGTTTGAGCTTTTGTTGAGACTGGTCATAGAGGTTGCTATGTGTGTGGTGAGGTTAGCCATGTGGCCAAGGATTATTCTTGCTGAGTGTTTATAGTTATTCCTATTTCAGATGTAAGAGGTAGGTGTTCTACCAAAGGTGCAAGAGGTAGAGATGGTAGAGGCCATGTTGGTGGTTGTGGAGCCACTCAGCCAGTTGGTAGTCACGGATAGTGTCATGCTATATCAGTTAGATCTGAGGCGAAAGCTTCAGATGCTGTGACCGTAGGTACCATTCCATTTGTTTTAGACTTGCATCTTATTATTTGATCCTGGATCGACTTTCTTCTATGTGTCTATATATTGTGCTTCGGGTATTGATTCTGTTAAGGAGCCTCTTGCTATGCCTATTCATGTATCTACTCTAGTAGGTGATTCTTTAGTGGTGGATCGGGCATACCGATCTTATGTTGTGACTTTTGACAGGCATGAGACTTTGTTAGACTTGCTTGTGTTAGACATGGTCGATTTTGATGCTATTTTGGGTATAGATTGGTTGGCTTCTTCTCATGCCGTCCTAAATCGCTATGCCAAGACTGTGACTTTAGTTTCGTCAGGTGTGCCAAGGATAACTTGGAAGGGTACACTTTATTCGGGTCCTAAGAAGGTTATATCTTATGTTCAGGCTCATAAATTGGTTGAGAGGGGATTTTATCTTACTTGGCCATATTCGTGACACCAATGTTGTTTTGCCTCCTTTCTTGGATTTTGTCCGTATCGTATATGAGTTTATGGATGTGTTCCCTACGAACTTGTCTGGTATACCCCCGGATTGAGATATTGATTTTAGTATTGATGATGAGCCAGGCACCAAGCCTATTTCTATTCCTCCTTATAGGGAGGCCCCAAAATAGTTAAAGAAACAGAAGGATCAGTTGCAGGAGTTGTTGGATAAGGTATTTATCCAACCTAGTATTTTGCCTTGGAGTGCGCTTGACTTATTTGTGAAGAAAAAGGATGGGTCTATATAGATATGTATTGATTATTGGCAGTTGAATAAGGTGATAAATAATAATAAGTATCCTCTTCCTCGCATCGATAATTTGTTTGATCAGCTTCAGGGTGCGGCGGTCTTTTCAAGGATTGATTTGAGGTTCAGTTATCACTAGTTAAGGATTAGACCTTCAGATATTTCAAAAATAGCTTTTTGGACTCGATATGATCATTATGAGTTCTTGGTCATGTCTTTTGGGTTGACCAATTCCCCTGCCACATTCATGGAGTTGATGAACTAGGTGTTTCGATCGTATCTTGACTCCTTTGTTATGGTATTTATAGATAATATCTTAGTTTATTCCAAAGTGAGGTTGAGCATGGGGAGCATTTATAGATTATGCTTTAGAGATTGAGGGATAAGAAGTTGTATGCTAAGTGCTCTAAGTGCGAGTTTTAGTTAGAGCCTATTTCTTTCTTGGGCCATGTGATAACCAAGAAAGGTATTATGGTTGATCCAGCCAAGGTTACAGCGGATTGTGACTGGGCTAGACCTACTTCGTCCACTAAAATTTGGAGTTTTGTTGGCTTGGCCAGGTATTATCGACGTTTTGTTGAGGGTTTTTCATCCATTGCATCTCCATTGACTAAGTTGACCCAGAAGAAAATTTCTTTTTAGTGGTATGATGTTGTGAGGCAAGCTTTCAAAAGCTTAAGAATTTGTTGACTTCAACTCCTATATTGGCTTTGCCCAAGGAGGGCGTGGGCTTTATAGTCTTTTGTGATGCTTCAGGTTTTGGGTTAGGTGTTATGTTAATGTAGGAGGGCAAGGTAATTGTGTATGCGTCTCATCAAGATTGGAGCCTCATGAGAGGAATTATCCTACCCATGATTTAGAGTTGTGCGTAGTTATGTTTGCCTTAAAGTTGGGGAGGCACTACTTGTATGGAGTCCGTTGAGAGATCTTCTCAGATCGTCACAGCCTTCAGTACTTCTTTACTAGAAAGATCTTCATATGAGGCAACATCGTTGGCTTGAGTTGCTTAAGGATTATGACTTGACTATTCTCTACCATCCGGGAAAGGCTAATATAGTTGTGGATGCCTTAAGCCGGAAGTCGACTAGCATGGGTAGCTTGGAGCATCTTTTGTCCTAGGAGATGCTTTTGGCCTTAGAGATTCAGTTTTTAGCTAACCAGATGGTTAGGCTTAATATTTTGACACCGTATGTGTTTTGGCATTTGTAGAGGGTAGATCTTCTTTGATGGAGCAGATTCGAGCTCATTGGTTTGATGTGTTGGATTGAGGTTCATTCAAGATAAAGTGTGGAGTAGGGAGAATAAGGAAGCCTCACTTGATTCAGATAGATTTTTGAGGATTGGGGGATGAGTTTGTACGCCGAGAGTAGTGATTGGATTAGGTTGATCTTGGAGGAGACCCATTGTTTCATATATTTTATCCATCCAGGTGTGACTAAGATGTATCATGATTTGAGGCAGCACTACTGGTGGGGTGGTATGAGGTGAGATATAGTAGATTTTGTGGCTCGTTGCCTATGTTGTCAGTAGGTGAAGGCCGAGCATATAAGGCCTGGTGGATTGCTTCAATGGTTACCCATTCCCAAGTGAAAGTGGGAATGGATCACTATAGACTTCCTGACTGGGTGGCCTTGTACATCTCATAGTTTTGACAGTGTTTGGGTCATCGTGGATTGATTGACCAAGTCAACTCATTTTATTTTGGTTTAGGTCTCATTCAGTGTTAAGAGGTTAGCCCCTATCATCATTCGTGAGATTGTACATCTTCATGGTTTGTCGGTGTCTATTATTTTAGATAGAGGTCCTGTGTTCACATTTCGCTTTTGGAGGACTTTTTAGTATGAGTTGGGTACTTAGGTTGATCTTAGCACAACGTTTCACACCCAGACATATGGCCAGTAAGAGCAGACTACTCAAGTTTTAGAGGATATGCTCTGCACGTGCGTGATGGATGTGGCTAGTAGGAGCAACATTTGGCTTTAGCAGAGTTTGCATATAATAATAGCTACTATTCCAGTACTGATATGGCTCCTTTTGAGGCGTTGTATGGTAGGCGTGTTTCTCTCCAGTAGGTTGGTTTGATATTTCATAGGTGAGACCTCGAGGTATGGACTTGCTTCGTGAGTCTTTGGATAGGGTCTGGATCATTCAGGAAAGATAAGAGCGGCTCAGAGTAGGTAGAAGTGTTATGCTGATAGTAGACTTCGTGCCTTGAGATTTGGTGTTGGTGATCATGTTTTTCTTTGAGTTTCACCCAAGAAGGGTGTGATGAGGTTTGGGAAGAGGGGCAAGCTTAGCCTTAGGTATATTGGTCTATTTGAGATTCTTTGGACTATTAGTGATGTGGATTATGAGTTGGCTTTGCCTCTTGATCTATCAGCTGTTCATCCAGTTTTTCATGTTTCTATGCTTCGTCGTTATATTCTTGATGAGTCTCATGTCATTCATTGGGTGAGAGTCATTTTGGTTAGATGAGCGGTTGTCCTTTGTTGAGGAGCCAGTTTCCATTTTTGGCTAGGGATGTTAGGCGGTGGCGCTCTAGAGTGATCCCTGTGGTTAAGTTCCAGTGGCGACATCGACCTATAAATGAAGCTACTTGGGAGGTCGAGTCTGATATGCGTAGTCCTTATCTCCAACTTTTTGTTAATTCAGGTATTTCTTTTGCTTTAGTTCGAGGACGAACTAGATTTTTAGTGGTGGATGATGTAACGACCTAAAAATTTGATCAAATATGTGAAATTGTGATTTTGTATGATTTGACTGTTTTACCCTTCCCCGTAGTTGCATTATGATATTTCTGGGGTGTGGGAGTGATTGACATGATTTTCAATGCATTTTGGTATCATTTATGTAATATTGTGGTTTTTGATGGCTTTGAGAGCTTTATTTTGGACTTATGTAGATATTTTTTGATCCATGCGATAGATGACTGAACGGACTGCGCCAGTAGCTTAGCGCATGTCCTTTACTTGTATTTGATGATCTTGTATCTACATGTTCTCTCTTGTTCTATTTATATGTGACATAATGTATACTTGTGTTCAATATCTTGGTGTGTTGTTATAATATATGTGAGATATATTAGAACTATTAATGCAAATGGTATGGGCTAACGTTGTGGGACATTTTCTGATTGCAGGTGACGTGCCCTTAGTGTATATTTTGTATGCTTTATTTACTACTTTGCTTGGTCAACCCATGATACCTACTGAGTACAAGTGGACCGTACTCATGCCTACTGCGCCCTTTCGGTGCAGGTCTTAACTTGAGTGCACCTCAATGTGATTGACTCGGGCGATTGTTGGAGCTTTCAAGGTAGCGGTTAGACATTCATGCGTCCAAAGTTCACCTCTATCTTTCTATAGTTGTTATGTCTTTATTAGTATTCGGAGACAGTTATTTTTCCTTTGTGGTTATTTTTCTAATGCATTTGACTCTTGGATTGTATTAGTAGTTCTTACACTATTGACACCTGGTTTTGGGCATGATTGACATTTTGGATAAGTTCTTTCCACATTGTTGTGATCACTTGTATGGTACGGCTTCATTTTAGAAGCCTTGCCGTGGGCTATTTCTGTCTTTTCTTCTTTTCGTATCAGTTTCGGTAATAGGCATACTTGTCAAGATACGCAGCGACAAGTGCCATCATGACCCTCATTTTTGGGTCGTGACATACATTTATTGAATTTTCGAATGCAAATTCGAGATCTACATAAAAGCTACAAGGTTTGGCCGAATCCCTGTATTATACTTAGCTCCGCCTCTGATTTTAATGTACTATCTTCATATTTAAATTACAAAACAACTTGATGGAAGACAATCGAACTCAATGAAGACTATGACTAATTCTAAATTTTCAAAGAGGAGAAGAGAGTAGATGTAAAAGGGGAAAGTGTACTATTTAACTCAACTCCTTCCACTAAAACAAAAGTTACATTAGTTCTTCATAAAGAAAAACCCATAGAAGTAGAGATATAGCAATTTCACTTGGGGAGGAGGTGGGGGTGGAGAGAGGAGAGAGGAGAGAGGAGGGGTCGAGGGGATATATTCTCTTATTTATAAAAGGGAGTTGAGTAACTGAAGCAGGCAGGAGGTCGACATGCCTGCTTCAGCTGCTTCAACTGTAATTTTACTATATCACCCTAATTAATTATTATAAATTATTTATGCATTAAAAATTAATAATATTTAATAAAAAAATTAAAATAGACATTCGACCGTAATTTTACTATATCACCCCTAATTAATTATTATATCCCTAATTAAATATTGTAAGTCATTTACGTATTACAAAATAAATAATGTTTAATTATAAAAAAGGTAAAATAGATATTTATGACTGTTTCAGCCGCTTCAATCGTAATTTTACCGCATCAACAAAGCATGCACGAGGTTGACATGTTTTCTTCAGCAGCTTCAACTATAATTTTACTATATCACCCCTAATTAATTATTATGATCGTCTAAGTATTGAAAAATTGATAATATTTCATAAAAAAAGGTAAAAGGAACATAAAATGATATGTCAACATAAAAAATTTGACTGACTATCGAAATTATATTAGTGCACATAAATTGGGATGGGACAGAGTAAGACATAAAATAATGTATATTATTGGAAAATAAAATTAAAAGTATTATAAACCACAATAATTAAGAATTTAGTATAAAAGTATATATGTAAAAAAATTTGATTGACTGTCGAAATTTTATCCATTCCATATAAATTGAGATAGGGAGAATATTCATATATTATTGAAAAATAATGTAAAAGACATTATAAATTGCATAATTAATAACTTAAGAAATTAAAAAATATAAAATATTTGACTAACTCTCGAAATTATACCCGCATCATTTAAATTGAAACAGAAGAAAAAATTTATAAATCATAATAATTAAAAATATCAATTATTTTAATAATTTAAATTGAGATAAAAAAATATATATTGGGTTCGTGCCAGAAATATCTAGTCATTCTATATAAGAAGATCTTTTTAGTGGGCACCACAGCTTTTAGTAGGATGCTATGTACATTAGGGGTGTGTTTATAGTAGGGAGGAAAATATCTTTTAGCAATTTTTTTTTTGATTTTTTCATGATCTGTTGGTTAAGATATTTAAAAATATTTTCTTTAATAATACAAGTTTTTTAAAAATGAAGAAAATAACTTTTCTAGTGAAGTCGGAAAAATAAGTTTCATAAGTGACACTCCAAATTGATTGCGTCCTCTCAAGTACCCTCCAACATACCTCATCTTCACTCCTACCCCGTAGCCCCCTTACCCACCACCTCACACCCCCACTCCCTATGCTCACCTCTCATATCTTTTGTCTAGATTCTATACAAATATTTTTCAGATAGTATTTTTTTTTGTTTATGTAACAATCAGAATAAATAAGTAAGAAACTCACATATCTTTTTAATGAAAAATATTTACATTTCCCACCGAACACACCCTAGTTTGGAGAAAAATCCTTCAAATATCCTATGCTAAATGCTAGAAAATTTTGAGGCAATGAAATTGCTAATGGAGACATCAAAAAGCTTTATTGTTGAGAAGTATAATTTATGCCACCTTTTCTTTACTATGGTAGGTTCAAAAGATGACTATTAGCGTCGAGAGCACTTCCCAAATTACAAATGATTTTGAGCATATGTTTGCTTCAGCCAATTAATCAACTACACTTCAATCCTAAATTAACAAGTTGAGTTCGATTGTTGAATTTTTCGTAATTATTTGACTTTTTAATTTGGATTTCTATCATTATGATTCATGAAGAATTTAACTAAATTTGGTTTTACTTGATGTTAGCACATCCCTCTTTCTTTATGCAGGCTTGAATGTGTGAATGTATATAGTGAGGACTATCCCTAGTAAGTCCTTCGAAATCTTTAAATTAGATGATAATGGGGCGGGGCGGGGCGGGGCGCGAATATATGCGGATTTAAATTAAAAAAAAGCTAAAAATTCAGTATTATTCTTGTGAATCTATCTAAAATTATATGTATTCTTTACTTAAAGTTTTATCATACTTAAAACATGTATAGAACTACAAATAAACAATTTCATAACTTTTCTTTTAAAATCGATAAAATAATTTTATAACTCAAAATATCAAATAAAACTTTAAAGTTTTTCCTTATTAAATCACTTTGCCGTGCATAATTATTTAATATATCTATAGCAAGGATTTAAATAATCAAATAAACTAATTGATCTCTAATTTTAATTTCTTGATTCACCTTACAAATGATAATTTGATATTTGATCATTACTTATACACCTGATACTTCTCTGACAATTTTTTAGTGAAAAGTGATATAATAGAAATTGGTTATTACTATTTTCTAATGCAGATTTAAAAATATTATGACTTCCAATGGAGTTATAAATATTTTAAAAAAGAAAAAAACAATAATGTGGAGCGGTGCGATGCGAATATGCACAGGTATAAGTGCCGGGCGAATTTATACAGATTTAAAGGCGATGCAGCGCGAGGTGGGACGGATCGATTTTTAAATTCGCTGATTTAAAAAAACTCGTACAGCATTGCCCCATTGCTACCCCTACATGTTAGGAACTATAATCTTTAGATTGCCTCTTATTGGACTTTTTTTGGTTAAAGGTTTATAGTATGATGTAGCTCCAGTAATTTAAGAAAAAGAAAAAGATTTTTAATATTAATTATTATGTCAGTATTATTTGTGTGGCTTTAAATTTTTTGAAATATATGGTCTTAAACATATAACTTTTTTTATGTGACATTAAATGTTGTCATTAACGATAAATTTAAAAGTTTAAATAGATTGTTGCAAAACTTATGAGAAGAATATTACTAAAATTCTTTTTGGAACGACAAATAAGAAAATGGTTTCATACAAAATGAATTTCAAAGTGTAAAATGGTTTCATACAAAATGAATTTCAAAGTGTATTAAGTGAAACTTGGCTTGTGAACATTTGAATATCACATAATATACTGCTGTAGACATCCTAGAAACTAGTGTACATGACAGTAAATTAAGTACTCTCTTAGACCCAATTTATAATGTGACATGATTTAAATTTCGAGAGTAATAAAGTTTAATTTTGATCATAAATTAAAATATGAAATTTGTAAATTTTTTAAATTAATTTATATATTTAAAAATTATGTAAAAAGTAAAATATCTCCCAATAATTGATAATTCAAGATATTTAAAAAAATATATGAAAAATTATGATAAATTCTTTTTGTTGAATCTCAATATTCAAAAGATGTCACATAAATTGAGACGACCTAAAAAAATGCAAAAATAGTGGCATCTTTTGAATTTTATTGAATAATTCGACTCCTATATTGGCCGTCACTGATCACATGTGAAAGAAATATTATAATCAAGGATAGTAGAAAGAAATTAATGGAAACATATTTTTCAAAATTATGCCTAAACTCATCTAACATAGTCGATGCTGTGGTCGGGCACGAAATAATGAGTTTTCATGACATATACTTGGTGTTAGAAAAAATAAATAAAAATAGAAAATTATTGCTTTGAGCCATGAAAGATCACTATTTTTACAAAGTTAATGTCCGGATATTTTTTAGAAATTATAAGCAATTCTCTATCAGGACATAACAAAATTCGAAAGCAATTGTCTATCAGGATATAATAAAATTCGAAAATATATTTGCAAATTGAATACACTATTTCTAGATTTTCATTCGTACTTATAATGTCTGGTTCAATCACAACTTTTTAAAACAAATGCAATTATTTTGAACCGACACAACTATTCTGAACAAATGTATTTTTTCTTAACAAACACTTATTCTGAACAAACACAACTTTTTTGAACAGATGCAACTATTTTAAACAGACACAACTATTTTGAACAGATGCAATTTTTCTTAACAAAAACTTATTCCGAATAGACACAACTATTATGTTTTAACAGAATTCTTTATTATTTCCTTTTTTAAAAAATAAATACAAAACTAAAATCTTTAATAAAGATTCGTCCCGATTCACGCCCAAGCCCCAATCCAAGTCCAAGTTTAAGTCATTTATATATTTATATAGTAAAATACATACATGTACAAAGTACACTTATTTAACTTATTAGACTTAATGGGTTTGGTCTTATATGACCTTAAAGGTGCCTTTAAACCACTAATGAGGGAGAACCCACATATTATAACTATACTTCATAATTCCTCACTAGTTTGTAATATGTCTCATAATATCACACATATCGGAAAGTATCTTATCTAGATTTAAATTTTTCATTAGTTTAAATATGTTAAAGTTTTGACGAAGTTATTGGTATCCTAAGATTTGAACCACAACTCTTGTTGTTAAGTCGAAAGTATCACACACGTAATATTATTAAGTAGTGAAATAATTTAATATTATACTTTGGCACATTTATGGTCATGTGCTTATTAAATTCATGATATTTACAAGATCAACTTTATAAATCTCGTTTAAAGCGATACCACCTCAATATTCATATAGGTGAAAATAGACTTTATTTCTCTGTTACTACAGACATTTGCTAATTTCATTAAAAACTAATTCACCCTTTTTTGTTGTAATAGTATGCACTTTGACGTTTGTAATTATGCTCCTACTATTACTAGTATATAAAAACTTTTAATCACCTGACATAATAGTAAACAGTACACTAAAATCAAGGATATCAACAAAGAGATTCGTGCTTAAACAACACAAGCAACTAGTTGTTACCCTTTGAACTTATATTATTAGAGTGTATACTAACTCACAATTAAATTTTCATTATTTATGGTTAATCTAAGATTTTTAGTCTCATTTCTTCACTAGTTTGTTGTACTGCATCTCTATTTAATGCTTTTGTAAGTGTATTGCTAAATTATTGTTTGATCTCACATACACTGCAGTTATAGTTTCATCAGTAACTAATTCTCTTATATAAGCATGAATTAAGCTTATATATCTTAATTTTTTACTATACATTTTAATGTGAGTTTTGTAAGTGGATTGCTAAATTATTGTTTGATCTCACATACACTGCAGTTATAGTTTCATCAGTAACTAATTCTCTTATATAAGCATGACTTAAGCTTATATATCTTAATTTTTTACTATACATTTTAATGTGAGTGACATACATAGTAGCCTCACCATCACAAAATATGTAAATGATTAGCATTGGTTATGGCCAAAACTTTATATCCAGTAAAACGTTTCTTAGCCATTCTGCGTCATGTTCAACAGCCGCTAAAGCAATAAATTCAAATTCCATTGTAGAATAGAGAAATATAAGTTCGTTTTTTGGATGCCCAACTAGTACCCTCCCCCCTCCCCCAAGTGAATATCTAACCTGAAGTGGCTTTATTATCATTTATACTTGTTATTTAACTCACATAAGAATCTCTTTCTAATATTGTAGGAAAATCATTATGATAATTGCTCAAATATTTTATTTTCTTTAAAAATTCAAGTTCTCTAATTATAGTTGTACGGTGAAAGTTACTTGGACTACTTGTAAATCTTTAAAGTTTATCGACAGCAAATGCTACATCAGGATTAGTCCAGTGCATAACATACATCAAACTGTCAATTGCTAATTGCACTTGCATAATCTAACTGAGCCACTATTCTTCCTGTATTTTCAGTAAACTTTATACTAGAATCATATGGAGTTTTATACTCCTTTATGCCCAAATGACCGAACATGTTAAGTATTTTATCAATATAATGAGCTTGTGATAAAGTCACTCTCCTATTATTTCTTTTGACTTTGATACCAAAGATATTATCTACTTTATTCAAATCTTTCATGTTAAAGATTGAAGTTAGATATTTCTTAGTTTCAGAAATTTCAAGCATGTTCGTACCAAAAATCAACATGTCATCAACATAAAGACAAATGAAAACTCCACAATCTTCAGCAAATTTGAAATAAATACACTTATAAGCAAAATTATATACAAACTCATTTGATAATATCATGCTATCAAAATTTTTAAGCCATTATTTTGATGCTTATTACAAACCATAAAGAGAATTTATTAGCTTACAAACATTATGTTCATTACCAGAAAGCTATTTCATATAAATTTCTTCAGTTAAATTTTCATTTAGGAAATCAGTTTCAACGTTCATTTGATGTACATACAGATAATATATAGATGTTAAAGACGGGTATTCTAATGTTTGTTATTTTTACAATCGGAGCATACTCATTAAAGTAGTTAATACCTTCTTTCTAAGTATTTTTTTATAACTGATCTTGCTTTAAAGATTTGCATAGAACTGTCTATATTATATTTTGTCTTAAACACACGCTTACTATTTATAGGTTTAAATCCATGAAGCAAGTCAACTAAAATTCAAATATTATTGGACATCAATGAATCCATTTCATCGTTAATCGCCTTTTTTTCAAAGGCCACATCTCTTGAAGACATGACTTCTTGAAATATTTTAGGGTCTTATTCTATATTAAACAAAATAGGCATTTGATGACAAACATTAATTTTATCACCATTCACTAGAAAGATAAAATTAGGATTAATAGCTTTTTTTTTTCCTAACTCTTTGACTTCTTCTTGGCTTTAGATGAGAATTGTTAATTTTCTTTTTATTTAAAATAGTTTTGAAATGTGACATCTTTTGTTCATCAAGACTACTTTGATCTGCTTTAGTCAACTTATCATTAATAATGTCATTTAGAAATTTATTTTTGAAAAATTCAATATGAATAGATTCTGCAATAACATTAGATTCTTGATCGAGAAGTCTATATGCTTTAAAATTTTGTGCATATCCTATAAATATATTTTTAATTTTTCTTGGACCCAATTTTATCCTTTGATGGTCAAGAAATCTATAAAAAGATATATATTTCACACTTTAAAATTATCTATATTTAATTTTTTGCATTCCAAAGTTCATAAGGAGATGAATGCAAACTTTTTGAAGGTACTCTATTTAATATATGACAAGCAGTAAGTAATGCTTCACTCCATAAATTGTGTTGTAAATTTGCATTTAGCAACATAGAGTTAATCATATCAACTAAAGATCTATTCTTTCTTTTAGTTAGTTCATTTGTTGAGGTGTACAGGGAGCACTAGATTGATGTAATATTTCTTGATCTTCACAGTATTTACTACATTCAGTAGAAAAGAATTATCCTACTCTATCACTATGACTTATTTTTATTTTCATATTTTTTTGACTTTTTATGATTGACTTGTGTTCCCTACACTTTTGAAAAGCTTTATATTTTGTTATAAGAAAATGAATATGTAAATCTAGAGAAATCATCTATAAAAGTGATAAAGTACCTTTTGCCTCCTGCACTTATCTCCATGTTCAGATTTACAAGTAATATAATTATTTTTGAATATTTAATTTAATGAGATAAAATTTAAATATCCTAATCAAGCATGCAAAAAATAAGAATCAAACACAACGGTATACACAGAAGAATTATTTATTTCATTAAGACTTAACTTTAACATGCCATCACAGTGATATTCTTTTTCTACAAGCATACCACTCTTAGACATAATTACATGGCCAGAATCAATTACAATCTTGAAACCTCTCTTAGAAAGTAAACTAGTAGAAACTAAGTTCTTCATTATTTCTAAAACATGAAACTCGTTAAGAAAAGTCAATTTTTGTCAGAAGTGAAGTTAATTTCAAGTGTTCCTTTTCCTGCAACTTCGATTGTAACATGGTTGTCCATTAACACCTTTTCAGAATCCTTTACATCTGAATAAGTTTTGAACATATTTTTGTCACAACAAATATAAATTATTGCACCAGAATCCAACCACCAATCTTGATTTTTTGATGTTGTAGCTGTCATATTCAATTATTTAACCATTTTTATTGGTACAACAGAAATCATAGAAACTAGTTCTTGTGAAGAATCTTCTATAACATTCACCTTCTTTGAATTATCTGATTTTTCAGACTTCTTGAATTTTTCAGACCTTCCATCTCCAAAATGAATATTTATTTCTGCTTTCTTAAACCCGCAATCTCTAATCTTATGGCCTTTCTTTCCGCAATGATTGTAAGTTATGTTCTTTCTCTTTTTATCAAGAGACTTGTAGGAAACTTTTACTTTCTTATCTTTATTTTTCAATTTATTTTGACTAACAATATTAACTGCGAAACTAGAGGCTTGAATAAGAGCATCTCTAACACGAGTCTCACTTTCAATTTGAAGATAAGTTTGAAACTTCTCCACAGTTAATTTATCAGTAAAATGCAGAATTTTCTTTTGATAGTTATTCCATAAAGAAGGCAGTTTCAAGAGAATTGCACCTATTTGAAGTGTATTTGAAATTTTCACTTCAAGAATACTTAGTTTTAAAATTAAGATCCTTAACTAATGAGTCTGATCCCTGATAATCTTTGTATCAATGATCTTATATTCAAAATAATATAGGAATAAGAATTTATCAATACCTCATTTCTCGTTTTCATATGTGGTCTGGAATGCTATACAAATTTTCCTTGGAGATTTTATATTTGAGTACAGATCATACAAACAGTCAGTCAAAGTATTCAAAAAATAACCGCGACAGAGTAATCATCTATTTCATGTTTTTTTCTCTTTGACTTTGTTTCATCAGTATCATCTAGGGTAGATTCTAGTAGTACAAACATTAATGGATCAAGAACATAAAATATTTTTAATACAATGAGTAAGAAGATCATCTTGTCCTTCCAGCGAGTGAAGTTTGATCAGTCAAAATGATCTAGTTTGATCATCTCTTTTGGATTCTCAACAGAAGACAATAATTCATCTATAGCAGAAACAACTCTTGAAAATTGTAAGAAAATAGATGGAAAATAGAAAATAATTTCTTTGAGAAATGAAAGATCACTATCTTTCAAGAATTATAGCCCGTATATTCTTTAGGAATTGCAAGCAATTCTCTATCAAGATACAATAAAATCTAAAAATATATTTGTAAATTGAATAGATTACTTCTAGATTTTAATTCGTATTTATAAAGTTTGAGCATTCACAACTTTTCTGAACTGATGCTATTATTTTGAACAGATACAACTATTTTGAATAGATGTAACTTTTCAAAACAAACACAATTATTCTGAACAGATGCAACTTTTTTAAACAAATACAACAATTTTATTTTAACAGAATTTTTTACTATTTTCTATTTAAAAGAATAAATACAACAACATACCCAGTGTATATCCACATAGATCGAAGATCACTCCCTACACCTAATCAAACCAAACATATCATCCCCAAGGTCGGATAAATTCCAAACATATAACAAGATAACATGCAACTACTTAAGGAAATTCAAAACATGTCTATCACCGATGACTGGTGACCGACCAAACGACTGACCAACACCGCCCAATATCCACAATAATCTAAACAAATTCTTCTAAACCAAGATCCAAAACTAAATATCAATGAAGTATTGATACATGCCCCCGACTATAAGTAAAAATAAGTCTAAATAGTCTGAGACATAAGACACCAAAACATGAAATATAGACTTTCGATGTATGAAAGCTCACCACTTTGATGTCAACTCACGAGCTGATCATGAATCCTAATCACTGAGAAGGTGAGTAGAAGTATGACCAATTTCAGCATCGCGTAGGGATACAATGTCCAAAGACGGTTAGCGATTGGAGAGATAGCATGAAACTCAGAGATAAGTTTAACATAATAACATGGTCAATAATTCAAAATCATTCAAAACCAATGTACATAATCAAATTCATACACACACACACACACACACACACACATACATATATATATATATATTATACCGAGATAGGGAACTATAATACCCCGTATATTTCTAAGCTAGAAAATGAACCGTTTTTCCTACACATGAAACCTCCTATCCTGTGATTCATATTTGAGTACATGAATTATGATGAGTATACTAGTAATAATAGATCTTATGATATGTTAAGCATGTTCATAAGAGTCACTTAGAGTAAGCCAAGCTAAGAACTTTTGAATCCACCAAGTTTTCGTGTGTGATTTCACATAAGTCATATTTGAACGAGCATAACATGGTTTATAGGTGTTATTTTGGAAGATTTATACCTTGTAAATTGTAGATAATTGAATAATGTTTCTGTCGATACCAAATTCGCCTAAAACAGACACCCAGTGAAGAAGTTATGGCGATTTAAAGTTTCAGCAGTGTCCTTTCAGTCAGTGGTGCGTCGCGCCATAAGCCAAAATGATGTTTGTCAATTTTTAGTATCTCTACGCGATTCCACCATGTCGCGGTGAGTTTACAGGTCACAAACGAGTGGCAATGCGATATCTTCGCATCGCGCTAGGGGCCCAAATCGGGTAATTTTCACAGAAATTAAATGACGCATCTAAAAGGGTATTTGGGTCATCTTTCCACCCCTATATATTCTATAAACATGGAATTTAGCCCCAATCCAATCATATTATACTCTCTTTTCTCAAAATTCTCTCAAGAACCAATAGGGTTTTCATAGGAGCTTCAAGATTCAAAGGATTTCACCGTAAATTTTCACGGATCCTCCATCTAAGGTATGCGTAGTGTTCATCTATGGATCCATTTCATTCATAGAGCTCAAGAACCATATTTTAAATATTATTTTGTGATTGTCTTGTTGTGATATGACCATGTACATGTTGATCATTGTTGTTTAAGTTTCAAGATGATATCTAAAGGTGTTTTCATGAAGTATATATGTCGTTAGTTGAAATCCATGAACTTTATGTGGTTTAAAATGGGGAAATTCATGAAAACATACCTAAGCTAAAAGAATGCATGCAAAGTGTTTGATAAAATACTTAAGGTGATAAGATTCATGTCCCATGATTTAATAGTGCTTAAATAACAAGTCCATGATCTATGCTTTATGATTTCATATGAATTCCACGTGATTGATATGCATCATTGTTGTGATATGGATTGATCATGATATTAAAGCTATGCAAGTGTACACATGTTGTATAAATTTTCCTTCCATACATAAGATGTTGAGAACTATGCTTAGTGTGAAATCCCCTACTTATGATATGGTGAATTGTGGACTTCATTTCTTTTATGATCAAGTCAGTTATATGTGTCAGTTTCCTTCTATCGAGTCCTGGGGGTACTTGTACCCAAAAAATATAGTTGTATGCCTAGAGCTATGTCACGTTATCATGATAATATCAGTAAAGCCATGATCTATAGAACTCAGTCAGTCATGTGACTCAAGAAATCTCAGAAATCTCAAGATCTCAATAAATTCTCAGATAGTAGTACTATTCCGTCAGTCAACAGAAGTTAGTTACTCAGTCCATGTACAGCCAGTTAAATCATGATTCAGTCTTTTCAGATAGGAGTAGAATTTAGCACCGAGTGAACACCTGCCAATTTAGGGTGTGATTCTTAGTAGGCATCCTTGTGTTCCAGAACTACGTAGCCAGCGTAGGTTGAGACATCTTAACCTACCATAGTAGGGTTGATGAGGTGGTTTAACCTATCAGTTTAGGGTTCCCACCATTCTTATTTGAGTACCTGCCAGCTAAGGGTCACTCATAGCTATCCTTACCAGTGGCGCGATATTGATACCCCTCAAGTCAGGGAAGAGATTAGACGCCAACTTAGCTATATGCATTATTGGGGCATGTCGGTTAAACAACTACCTTCCACAGTTTCACTATCAGTCTCAATAAAAGAACTTAGATAGTTCTTCAAGATATCAGGACTGTCAGATAAAATCAATTCAGTCATAATAAGGAACTCAAGTAGTTCCCTCAGATTCAGGACTGTCAGACACAATCATCCATGTATTTAGAATTCCAGTATCAGTCATGTTGGATATTAGTAAACCATGTATTAGCATACAGATCCAGATATCATTTATTCACGATCTCAGTTACTATGAATACATGTTTGCACTCTCATGTTTATATTATTCATTTAGCTAACATTGCTCATACATGTAAACCCTTTTGCATTTAGCCTACCCCACTCAAATACTCAGTACTTTCAGTTGCATTGACGCATTTGCGCTATGGTGCTTTCTTTTATGTTACACCATAGGTTCAGTCACGAGTTCCAGACCAGCAGTAGCAGTAGCATTCCAGTACACAGAGTGGCAGTGAGTCCTCATCCATCCGAGGATGATATTATTTTATTTCATTTATTATTTTAGTTCAGTTTTGTTAGACGGAGTTAGTTAGAGACATGTTCCTTCAATTCCTTATTTTAGATAGTATTTAGAGGCTTTCAGATTTAGTTCAATTTTGATTCAGACTTCAGTTATTTTTGGTATTTGTCGCCCATATGGATGTTTTGTTTTGTCAGACACTTTATTCAGTTGAACCTTATGGCCTATTGTTCATGTTTTACCGTATTTTACATGCATATTATGCAGTGTACAGGTACAGATATCAGTCATAGTTTAGCTTGTGATCCTTCAGGGTCATAAGCACCGTGTAGCATTTCGGTTCAGAAAATCAGGGTGTTACAAACTTGGTATCAGAGCCTAAGGTTCAATAGAGTCCTAGGAAGTCTGAAATCTGCATCTAGTAGAGTCTTGTGCATGGGTGTATTGTGCGCCATATTTATGTACAAGAGGCTATGAGATGTTTTAGGAATAGTTTCCCCTCTTTTAGTATTCATGTCGTGCTAGTGAGAATAGCCTCAAGTTAAACTCTCAGTCTAATCCGTTCTTCTCTTAATTCAGAATATGCCTCCAAAGAGAAGAAACCAGCCAGCTTCTCAGCCCGAAGATCCTTTGGGCAAACATGTTTCTTATGCGGAGTTTAGGGCCACCTGCACCACACTTGCTCAGTTTGTGGCTACCCAAAATAAATGGTCACCAGTTATTCTAGCCAATCCAGTAGTCAACTCAGTCGTAGCTAGGATTCGGGACTTCACCCGAATGAACCCTCCATCTTTCTTTGAGTCTAAGTCTGATGAAGACCCTCAGGAATTCATTGACCAAGTCCAGAAGGTAATAGACATCATGGGAGTTGCTTCTTATCAGAGTGGTGAGTTAGCTGCATACTAGTTGCAAGATGTGGATCATACTTGGTACAAGCAGTGGAAGTTTGAGAGGTTAGAGAATGCACGTCCCATTGAGTTAGAGGAATTTGTCATGGATTTCTTAGACAAATTCTTTCCCCAAAAGCTGAGGGTGGAAAAAGTTCTTGAGTTTATCAACCTTAGGCAGGGAAATGTGATGGTCAAAGATTATTCTCTCAGATTTACTCAGCTAGCTAGATATGCCCCTCATGTGGTTGCAGACAACAGGGCTAAGATGAGAAAGTTTGTGTCAGGAGTGAATGATAGCATCATAAATGAGTGTAGTTCTGTGATGCTGAACAGTGATATGACTTTAGCTAGGCTCATGACCCATGCTCAGCAATTAGAGGAGCAGGCGATTAGGACTAGGGAGAGGCAGAACAAAAGAGCAAAATTAGGCAGTTTCAGTTTTGCTCAACCCAAACCAGAAGGAGGAAACCATTTGAATTTTCATCCCAAGCCAGCAGTTCTAGCTCCTTCCTCCGCCAGTGCCCCAGTGTCAAAATTCAAAGATGGCAATAGAGATCAAGAACCAGGCTCTAAGTCTCAGGACAGTGTCAGCAGTACCCGAACTAATCCCCTGTGTCAAACTTGTGGTAAGAACCACAAGGGTACCTGTAGAGTTGGCAGCAACATTTGTTTCAGTTGTGGCAAGCCAGGTCACAGGATTAGAGAGTGTCCACAGTCAGGTCTACAGGGTCAGCAGAATCGTTTCACAGCCCAGTTCGTTCGCCCAAATCAGCAGGGTACCACTTTCAGTGCTACTAATAGGCAACGTCCAAATAAACTCTATGTTCTTCAGACTCGATAGGATCAGAAAAATTCTCTTGATGTCATTACTACGTTGCAGATTTTCCATGTTCATGTTTATGCTTTTCTAGATCTAGTTGCATCCTTCTCTTTTGTTACTCCTTATATAGCAGGCAATTTCGGAATGAGTCCTGAAATTTTAGCAGAGCCCTTTTTAGTATCTACGCCAGTGGGTAAAACTATCATAGCTCGGTGGGTATACAGGAACTGCCCGATTATGATATTTCAGAAAGCCATGTCAGCAGATTTAGTCAAGTTAGAGATGACTAATCTTGATATCATTCTCAGTATGGATTGGCTTCATTCCTGCTATGCCATAGTCGACTGCAGAAATAGGATAGTTCAGTTTTAGTTCCCGAATAAGCTCTTCCTAGAGTGGAATGGTAGTACTTCATCTTTCAGGGGTCATCTTATTTCCTACTTTCGAGCAAGGAAAATGATTTCTAAGGGATGTATTTGTCATTTCGTTCATGTTAAAGACTCTGGTTCTGAATCTCCTAGCTTTGAATCAGTCCCAATGGTTAACAAATATTCAGATGTCTTTCTCAAAGATCTTCCAAGCATTCCTCCCAAAAGGGAAATAGACTTCGATATTGATCTCAATCCAGATACTCAGCCTATTTCTGTTTTGCCATATAGAATGGCACCAGTAGAACTCAAAAATCTGAAAGAACAGTTGAAGGATCTCTTAGATAAAGGATTTATTAGACCCAACATTTTCCCGTAGGGTGCACCAGTTTATTCATACACAAGAAAGATGGTTCTCTCAGGATGTGTATTGATTACCATCAGCTCAACAAAGTCACGGTCAAGAACAAGTATCCTCTTCCCAGAATAGATGACTTGTTTGACCAACTTTAGGGTGCCAGTTATTTCTCTAAGATAGACCTCAGATCAGGCTACCATCAGCTCAGAGTTAGAGAATGTGACATCTCGAAGACAACTTTCCATACTTGGTATGGTCACTTCGAGTTTCTAGTTATGTCCTTTGGTCTTACCAATGCCCCAGCCACTTTTATGGACTTGATGAACCAGATGTTCAAGCAGTACTTAGACATGTTCATCATAGTATTCATAGATGATATCCTATTCTATTCCCACACTGAGCTTGATCATTCAGACCATCTCAAAATTGAACTTAAGACCCTCAGAGATCACCAGTTGTTAGCTAAATTCAATAAGTGTAAATTTTGGATAAGATTAGTAGCATTCCTTGGCCATATTATTTTCGGTGATGGCATTAGAGTAGATCCTCAGAAGATCGAAGTAGTAAGAAACTAGCCTTGCCCTGTCTCTCTATCAGATATTAGGAGTTTCTTGGGATTGGCTGGCTATTACAGACATTTTGTTAAGGGATTTTCTTCTATTGTATCCCCCATGTCCATATTGACTCAGAAGAAGGTCAAGTTTTAGTGGTCAGATTCTTACGAGAAGAGTTTACAGGAGTTGAAGACTCGACTCACCTCAGCTCCAAATCTAGCTATTCTAGATAGTTCAGACGGTTTCATAGTCTATTATGATGGATCAAGAGTGTGTCTAGGTTGTGTCCTCATGCAGCATGGTAAGGTCATAGCCTACGCCTCCAGGCGGTTAAAGCCTCATGAGAAGAATTATCCTACTCATGATCTTGAGTTAGCAGCCATAGTATTTGCCTTGAAGATTTGGAGGCATTATCTATACGGAGTCTATGTAGATGTTTTCATAGATCATAAGAGTCTCCAATATGTCTTTTCTCAGAAGGATCTCAATCTTCGTCAGAGAAGGTGGTTAGAGCTCTTGAAAAATTATGACATGAGTGTCTTTTATTATTCGGCCAAGGCTAACGTTGTGGCCAATGCTCTCAGTACACTCTCCATGGGTAGTGTTTCTCACATTGAGGATAGCAAGAAGAAAATAGCTCAAGAAATACATCATTTTGCCAGACTAGGTGTTCACTTAGTCGATTCTTCAGAGGGTGGTGTATGTGTTCAGGATAGTTTAGAGTCATCTCTAGTTTCCGAGGTGAAATAAAAGCAAGACAGGGATCATAGCCTTGTAAGCTAAAAGAGTCAGTTCAGAATCATAAAATAGAGGTTTTTTCCCAAGGAGGAGATGGGTTCATTCGTTGTCAGGGATGTCTCTGTGTTCTAGGTGTAGATGATTTAAAGCAGCAAATTCTTGCAGAAGCGCATGGTGCGCGATACTCTATTCATCCAGGGGCCACTAAGATGTACCATGACCTGCGAGAAATCTATTGGTGGAGTAGGATGAAGTGAGATATTGCAGAATTTGTGGCTAAGTGCCCTACATATCAACAGGTTAAAATAGAGCATCAGAAACCTAGTGGTTCAATGTAGGAGTTCACCATTCCTACTTGGAAGTGGGAAGAAGTGAACATGGATTTCGTGACGGGTTTGCCTTAAACTCGTTATCAGCATAATTCAGTTTGGGTCATTGTAGACAGAATGACCAAGTCAGCTCATTTCCTTCCAGTCCATACCTCTTATTCAGCCGAGGATTGCGTCAAACTCTACATTAAGGAGTTGGTCAGATTACATGGTGTTCCATTATCTATCATCTCAGACAGAGGTAACCAGTTCATCTCTCACTTCTGGAAAGCATTTCAAAAGGGTCTTGGTACCCAAGTTCATCTCAGTACAACTTTTCATCCTCAGACCAATGGTCAAGCAAAAAGGACTATTCAGACTCTTAAATATATGCTAAGGGCATGTGCAATTGATTTCAAGGAAAGGTGGGATGACCACTTGCCTTTGATTGAGTTTGTATACAACAATATCTATTATTCCAGTATTAAAATGGCTCCGTTCGAACCTTTCTATGGTAGGAGGTGTAGATCTCTAATCGGGTGGTTCGAAGTTAGTAAGGCCTCAGTCATAAGGCCTGACTTAGTATTCGACGCCTTAGAGAAGGTCCATTTGATCAGAGAAAGACTTCAGGCTGCTCAGAGCCAACAGAAGACCTATGCAGATATGCGCAGAAAGGATCTTGAGTTTGAGATTGGTGACTATGTCTATCTAAAGATCTCTCCCATAAAAGGAGTGAAGAGGTTCGGCAAGAAGGGAAAGCTTAGTCCCCGATATGTCGGTCCCTTCAAGATTCTCAGTCGTTTAGGCAAGGTAGCTTATGAGCTCGAATTACTGTCAGATCTAGCCTTAGTTCATCCAGTCTTTCATGTATCTTTACTCAAAAAGTGTATAGGTGATCCATTAGTCGTAGTCCCTATTCAGAGCATTGACGTTCAAAACAGTTCTCCTATGAGGAAATTTCGGTCGAAATTCTAGACTATCAGACTCATAGACTGAGGAACAAAGAAGTCTCTCTAGTCAAAGTTCTTTGAAAAATCAGTCCATTGAGGGAGCTACTTGGGAAGTATAAACAAACATGCGTACCAAGTATCCTCACCTTTTCTCCACCAATCCAGATCCAGCTCAAGGTAACAGTCCTCCCTAAGCTTATTCAGTTACCCGTTTAGTATTCTATATAACTTGGTATTCAGTTCATGCTCATGTTTTATCACAAATTTGGTATCAAGTACCATTGCATATTCAGTCATGCATTCATGTATCAGTCCAGTGTATAATCATGCATCAAATATGCATTCTCATTGGGAGAACTCAGTTATCAGAAATCTCAGTTATGCATTCATGAATCAGTTACTCATGCATCAACTATGCATGTCCAGCATGATATGTTTAGATTATTAGTCATGCTCGTCATGAGATCATGTTACAGTAGTATATGTCTTGTACGTACTCTAGTTTATCGTCTTTCCCCATTTTAGTAAGTCTCATTCAAGGACGAATGTCTCTAAGGGAGAGATATTGTAATACCCCGTATATTTCTAAGCTAGAAAGTAAATCGTTGCTCCTACACATGAAACCTCCTATCCTGTGATTTATATTTGATTACATGAATTAGGATGAGTATCCTAGTGATAATAGAGCTTATGATGTGTTAAGAATGTTCATAAGAGTCACTTAGAGTAAGCCAAGCTAAGAACTTTTGACTCCATCAAGTTTTCGTGAGTGATTTCACATAGGTCATATTTGAATGAGCATAACTTAGTTTATAGGTGGTATTTTGGCAGATTTATACCATTTAAATTGTATAGAATTGAATAAGCTTTCCGTCGATACGAAATTCACCTAAAACAGATATCCGGTGAAGAAGTTATGGCGATTTAAAGTTTCAGCAGCGTCATTTCAGTCAGTGGCGCGTCGCGCCATAAGACAAAATGACATTTGTCAATTTCCAGTGTCTCTCCGTGATTTCACCGCATCGCAGTGAGTTTTCAGGTCACAAACGAGTGGCAACGCAATATCTCTGCATTGCGCCAGTGGCCCAAATCGGGTAATTTTCACAGAAATTAAATAACGCATCTAGAGGGGTATTTGGGTCATCTTTCAACCCCTATATATTCTATAAACATGGAATTTAGCCCCAATCCAACCACATTATACTCTCTTTTCTCAAAATTCTCTCAAGAACCCCATAGGGTTTTCATAGGAGCTTCAAGATTCAAAGGATTTCACCTTAAATTTTCACGGATCTTCCATCTAAGGTATGCGTAGTGTTCATCTATGGATCCATTTCGTTCATAGAGCTCAAGAACCATGTTTTAAATATTATTTTGTGATTGTCTTGTTGTGATATGACCATGTACATGTTGATCATTGTTGTCTAAGTTTCAAGATGATATTTAAAGGTGTTTTTATGAAGTATATGTGTTGTTACTTGAAATCCATGAACTTTATGTGGTTTAAAATGGGGAAATTCATGAAAACACACCTAAGCTAAAAGAATGCATGCAAAGTGTTTGATAAAATGCTTAAGGTGATAATATCCGTGTCCCATGATTTAATAGTGCTTAAATAACAAGTCCATGTTCTATGCTTTATGATTTCACATAAATTCCACGTGATTGATATGCATCGTTGTTGTGATATGGATTGAGCATGATATTGAAGCTATGCAAGTATACACATGTTGTATGAATCTCCCTTCCACACGTAAGATGTTGAGAACTATGCTTAGTGTGAAATCCCCTACTTATGATATGGTGAATTATGGACTCCATTTCTTTTATGATCAAGTCAGTTATGTGAGTTAGTTTCCTTCCATCGAGTTCTGAGGGAACTTGTACCCAAAAAATATAGTTGTGTGCCTAGATCCATGTCACGTTATCACAATAATCTCAGTCAAGCCATGATCTATAGAACTCAGTCAGTCATGTGACTCAAGAAATCTCAGAAATCTCATGATCACAATAAATTCTCAGATAGTAGTACTATTCCGTCAGTCAATGGAAGTCAGTTACTCAGTCCATGTACAACTAGTTAAATCATGATTCAGTCTCTTCAGATGGGAGTAGAAGTTATCACCGAGTGAACCCAAGCATGGGAACTCACCTGCCAGTTTAGGGTGTGATTCTTACTTGTTATCCTTGTATTCTAGAACTACGTAGCCAATGTAGGTTGAAACATCTTAACCTGCCAGAGTAGGGTTGATGAGATGGCTTAACCTGTCAGTTTAGGGTTCCCACTATTCTCATTTGAGTACCTTCCGGCTAAGGGTCACTCACAGCTGTCTTTAGCAGTGGTGCGGTATTGACACCCCTCCAGTCGGGGCAGAGATTGGACCCCAACTTATCTATGTGCGTTATTGGGGCATGTCGGTTAAATAACTACCTCCCATAGTTTCTGTATTAGTCTCAGTAAAAGAACTCAGATAGTTCTTCAAGATATCAAGACTGTCAAATACAGTTAATTCAGTCAGAGTACAGAACTCAGATAGTTCCCTCAGATTTAGGACTGTCAGACACAGTCATCCATGTATCCAGAATTCTAGTATCACTCATGTTGGATATCATTAAACCATGTATTAGGGTACAAATATAGATATCATGTATTCACAATATCAGTTACTATGTATGCATGCTTGCACTCTCACGTTCATATTAGTCAGTCAGTTAGCATTGCTCATGCATGTAAACCCTTTTGCATTTAGCCTACCCCACTCGTATACTCAGTACTTTCAGTTGTACTGACGTATTTGTGCCATGGTGCTTTATTTTTTGTTACACCATAGGTTTAGAGTCACGAGTTCTAGATCAGCAGTAGCAGTAGCATTCCAGTACACAGAGTGGCAGTGAGTCCTCATCCATCCGAGGATGATATTATTTTATTTCATTCATTATTTCAGTTCAATTTTGTTAGACGGAGTTAGTTGGAGACATGTTCCTTCAACTCCTTATTTTAGACAGTATTTAGAGGCTTTCAAATTTTGTTCAGATTTGATTCAGACTTCAGTATTTTTGGGTATTTGTCACCCATATAGATGTTATGTTTTGTCAGACACTTTATTTAGTTGAACCTTATGGCCTATTGTTCATGTTTTTCTGTATTTTACATATATATTATGTAGTGTACAGGTACAAATATCAGTCATAGGTTAGCTTGTGGTCCTTCAAGGTCGTAATAACCGTGTAGCATTCCAGTTCAGAAAAGCGAGGTGTTACAGGAACAAGGCTTAACATGCTCTTTACAACTTTTTCCTGAATTGTCTAGGTCGACCGTCATAACATGTACCCACGGCTATATGGGTCCAAGCTCTCACCCCTGGCTGGTCCTAGTGCGTGTAGCCTCACGAATCAGAGAATAATCTCATATATATTCACGGGAGACTTGAACCTCCCAAACATATACTTACAAGACTTAAGCACCCGATTATGTGATGATTTATGGGGGAACCGAGCTTCTCTAATCATGTAATAATAATGAGGGGAACTCAAACCTCCCTAGTCAATTAGACTCCCGCATCAACAAATATTGTTTTCAGTGTCGGTCACTTAGATCTCCACTATCACGACTCAGTTACCCAACCCTCATTAAATCCTAATTAAAAATATTTATCCCATAATCCCATTCATTAAATCATAATACACATTTAGGCATACATTATTGGTATGGTCATACTGACTACACTTTCAAGGTAACAACAACATGCCAAAACAATTATCATTACTTGGGAAAATTTACAACCCCCTTGGTTCAATTTTACAAATTCTCATATTTCTCATAATTAAATACTAATTTCACATTATGGGGTTGGGGTCATAACCACTTCAAAAGTCACAAGTTTGGAAAAATTTCAATTCCCTAGTTCATTTACCATACCCATGCACCCACAAGTTCAAAACCATAACTAAAGCATGAAAAATCATATGTTAACCACAGGAAAACATTGTTAAACAACAAGGATTCAAAACCCTCAACCCTTGTTATAAAACCAATGTGAATATCTCATGAACAATACTTTGAAATATGTGTTTTTAACAAATTAACAATGAAGGAAGAGTAACATGCCTTAAATACCAAGAAATTTGGAGAGAAATCGATCCTTAAGCCCTTAGATGACCAACTTGATGAAACCTTTGCTTGACTTGCTTGAGGGAATTTAGAGAGCCTTTTGGAGTGTTTGAGAAGTTACTTATATTTTTTCTGAGTTCTTATGACACCCTAAAAATGTTATAAGATGTGGGTTCCAATTTCGGTAAGGGGGAAAATATCCAGAATGCCCATAACTTAAAAGCCAAAAAAGTGTCGCCATTGACTACGGGTCAACCATTGACTCATAGCCACTCCTTATGACTCGTCACCATGATTCGTGACCAAATTCTCTAGGACCCCCACATATTGTTGAACCTACGACTCAACTAGTACCATTCATAATGAGACCCTATGACTCGTAGGGTCCAGTTATTGTCAACGCAGAACCCAATTGGGTAAACAATGGACATCCTAAGATTTTCACCCAACGACTCGTAATAATTCCTTACGGATCATAGTGAGTCACTTGTACTCAGAGCAAAACTTGGCCACCTAATTTCTAATTTTGTTACGATTGGGTCCTTAGGACCCTTCAAGACTCCTAACAACTCGTACCCCAAAGTCGCACTCAGGACATAACTCAAGCACAATTCACTGGACACCTTAAGACTCGGGTCACCTGGCTTGTCAAGACATGCTACGACTCGTAGGGTGAGTCATAATCAAGACAGAAAGCTTAGAATTTTAAAAATTTTGAGCACCAAAAACCCAAGGTGTTACAGTAATATATATGTTGTCCATACCACTACCTCAGATAAAGTAGAGAGGTTATTTCTGATAGACCCCCGGATCAGGATACATTATAACAAACAAAAAACATAAAAGCACACAGAAAAATGGGGTAACACACTACTAGCTAATACAGGAAACAAAATAACTATAAGATAATAATATAAACTATATATTTGAGATTATAGACTTCACCAAAACAAGAAACTCTAGATGCAGACGAAGCACTCTTTCCTACTATTACGAATGAACTCCTACCCACTAACCCTCTATTCTAATCTGCATCCTCCATACCTTCCTATCAAGGGTCATGTCTTATGTAAGCTGTAACTACTCTATATCGTTCTTAATCACCTCTCTCCAATATTTCTTTAGCCAATCTCACACCTATAAACTAGAACATCTACGCACCTCCTTATAATATGCCTAAACTAATGCAACCTCACTCCCCACATCTTGTCCTCCACTAAAGACACTCCCAGTTTCTCCTAAATAATCTCATTTCTAACCCTATCTTTCTAGGTAAGGCCACATATTTATCACAACATCCTCATCTTGCCACCTTCAACTTTTGGATTTGAGAGTTATTAACTTGCCAACACTCTATTCCATAAAACATAGTTGGTCGGAATGCCACTCTATACAATTTTTATTTAAGCTTTGAATGCACCTTTTTATCCTATCTTTTATCTAAGGTAATACAATTTTCCTTCCCTAGGGATCACATTCCTCTGGTTGGGATATTTCTTTTCCTTGTCTCCCCACCCTTGGCATTTAAAGCATTGAAAACCTCTAGGATTGGGAGTGGCATATTTGTTACCTCCATTCCTTAGTGGGTATTTTAGAGTGGTTTTATCTACGGTCTTCTTATCATTAGATTGGTAGTCCTTATTCTTGTTATAACCCGATGAAGGCTAAGCTATATCTTTTTTCTTACCTCAAGAGTTCATTGATGTGTACCCTTTTGGTTTGTAAGTTGATCTTTCTTTGATATCCTCTCAATTTCCAAGTTCACTTGGAATTCTTTTTTTAGGGTTTCAAATTTATGGATAGTCGTACATGAGGAGATGTCTTTGTTCAACCCATCCTTGAAGCTT